>NC_087200.1:95744629-96009629 GCF_015104395.2 Macrobrachium nipponense | reverse complement strand
GTTCCAGGATTGCAATATGGCTTTATAAACGTACGTAACATACGTAGGCATAATTACAGGTTGTCGATATATGTAGCTATACACTCTATATTTGAATATCCGCCATACAAGAATCCGTCCTTGATTGCAATTCTCTCTTCTTCCAAAATCATATCCTATTGACTTGTTTTTCCTTCCCGTAGACTCATCACCACCATACGCTCTCTTAGATAAATTACGTGACTTTTGAGAAGACTACAGCGATATCAATTCGATATGTGAGATAACAAAAACACTAAATTAAGATAAGATACCACGTTAGCCTTGGTGTGCTGTAAACTTCATTCGAGAAACAGTTGATTTCCGTGTGGGCCACACCACTCTTCTGGAGGATCTCTAAGCGTATTCACGTTGCACGGCCTGTTTTTCCTTTCCTTCCGATCCCGCACGCATTGAGGCGTTCCTTTTTGTGCTCACAAGTATTGGTGGTCCTGTTGAGAGGGCAATTTGTTCTGAAAAAGTGTGAGTGGAATATTGCGAACAGCCAGTCATTGTTATCAGTCTGTTGTGATTCATTCAGTTGGTGTCCTCACCATGGAGGGTTCGTGATAAAGAAAAAGAAGAAAAACTATCGAGGTGTCCGTTGCATTTATCTGCATCCGTTTAGTTCACTACTTTTGCAAGCTGGCTTAACGAAGTGAATATGCAAATGAAAACAAAATTTCAATAATCAATAAAGACAAGAAGCCTTCCATTAAACTGAGAGGATAAAGATGAAGAAGCACTTGTGTCCTTATGCTGGTGAGGAAGCTCTATCTACGTTTCAGCTTTCATACGTCATTTCCGTTGAAAAGAGCACAAAGCCGAAGAAATTATCAAAATAGTGAACTTCCGTTCAGATTGTCATATCAGAGGGAAGCAGCTTTAGATGTGTATTCCGTCTGGCTGGGTTTTGTTTTGTGATTTTCAGCACCATTGGAATTTAACTGAAAAAACATTCATTTCTTCTAGTAGCGTTGGTAAGTAGGCCAATATTAAGTTGCCATAATGGGTTTTGTTACGCCACGCTTATTTTGCCGACAAAGTAGTCCTAGAGGAGAACTAGAGAAATAGGAAACAAGGTACGAAGAGTAACTTTGATAACCATAAAAAGGAATATAATGTTTATTTCACTCAATCTGCTCATTTGTTTCATATGTTATCTGCTATTGTATCTATGATTTTTCAGCAGCTGACCAGCATTGAAATTTAACTGAAATATTAATTTGTTCTAGTTCCGTTGGTAAGTAGGCCTATGTTACCGTACTTGAGGTTTGTTCCATCACGCTTACTTTGTTGATAAATTGTTCCTTTAAGAGAAACAGAGAAATAAGAATCACGGTACGGAATGTAAAATGTGACAACCTTAAAAAGGAATATGTAATATATATTTCACTCTGTCAGCTCATTGTTTCATAAGTTATTTTTACTGAATAGGTTGTCAATGGGTACGCGCGCACACACACGCACCTGTATAAATATTATATATATATATATATATATATATATATATATATATATATATATATATGGGCATGACATTTATCTGTATTTATATATATTCATAACGTTCCATATTTTCGTGATTCACTTACACGAACACACACACTCTCATATATAATATATAATATCATATTATATATATATTGATATATATATATATATATATATATGTGTGTGTGTGTGTGTGTGTAAGTGAATCACGAAAATGTGGAACGTGATGAATATATATAAATACAGACAAATGCCATGCCCATGAAGGAAAGAGAAACAATGGAGTGGTGCTTGACTTTGTGACTTACTGTCCTTTACTTAGCGGACTGAAGAAATATAAGAATAAGATGTATAATATATATATATATATAATAATTATATATATATATAAGATATATATATATGTATAATATGCATCTACTGTGATTTTTAAACATATAATGAAATGTTTTATGTACACACACACACATATATATAATATGTATATATATATATCTATATATATTTAATATATATATATATATATATAGAATTTATATAGAAACTGCTCGTCCCTCAATATACAATGTGGGGATGTGACCTTCTGGCGCTCCTAAAATGGCCTTGTGAGGAGGGACGAAATTTGTAATAAAACAAAGATCTACGGCTGAAGGCCGATGTTACTGAAAAGGAGGTATTTACATAAACTCTGGACTCTAGATTAAATGAACTATATTTACATTTAAATTACGTGTGGGTCCAGAAATAAATATAAATGGAAGGTGGTTGGTTATAGGTCGACTGGAACACGTGGCTGGGAAATGACCAATACCCCATGGATATGAATTTGCGCAAAGTGGATTATTTAAATGCAAGCGATGTTTTCAAGGGTTCCCAATATTTCTCCCACAATCAAGCACGGTATTTATCTGCAAAGAGAGTGCATTCTAGCATCAGTACTAAGACGAGGGCACATGGGAAACATTACACACTGCTTGCTCTTAGCATTGCATTAAAGCTCTCTCAAAGAGGTATAAAATGACTGGGAGCTTTTAGCAGAAGGAATACTACATTGCTTGAATTAACTAGGGGTGTGTGTAATATCATTACTAGCATCACAAGGGAAATTAATCACAGCATTGAACCAAAATTGGAGAATGAGAAGCTGAACAAAGTTAGGGGGGGTGGGGGAAGTCATATTAGAAGGATGAAGTGAAATACAGAAAAGAGGAAAAACCATTCACTGATTGCACTAGAAATTACATCACACAGTATCTGAAACCCTTGATCTGGTTGTCTTTTCTTCTGCTGATGTTTCTGTGCACTATGGACAGTATAAGAATACTTGTGGGATCCCCAGGGGAGCAAAAAGGGTGGGGGGTGGGGAGAGTGGATTTAGCAGGTTAGGGGTGTCTGGCCTCTGAGAAAGTTCTGGGACTTCTAAGACCTCTTTTGAATATATCAGGAAGTTCTAAGAGAGAGCTGCTGTGGCCATGTCCTTTTGAAATCTCAGTCTGGAGAGGCTCCCTCACTCATTCAAGACACCTGTGGAGAGTAATTCTAGGGAGCCAATGGGAGTAGAGATGATTTAGGGAGAATGGAGGCTTTCAGTTCAGAGGGGCAACTCGAAAAAGTGTGCAATTATTTAAAGAGGGATATTACTTTTCCTTGGTTCTGGCTTAAAATTCTGAACACCTCATCATTCTAGAGGACATTTCAATCCTAGACGGATTGCAATGGACAAGACAAGCCAGAAACAAGAACAAATGATAAATTTAAATCACTGAGCCTTCCATACTCCCCTGAGTGAACTTATAATATAAAGTAAATTAAAACTCTGCGGATGTAATTGAATATTTACTTGACAGTCAGAGAATTTAAAATAATCTAATTCATGAAAAGAAGTGAATAAAGTGTGATGTGGCTAAAGAGACTAATAACTAACAATTTGCTATAGTAAAAAAAGAGAAAGAAAGTACAATTTTATTACTCTTAAACATAATGTCAAACTGGGAATGACTGTTGAAATGATCAGCAAACAATGATTATATAAATTAACTTAAGCTACAGGGCTAATAGTATACTTAATTCTATCATGTAACTTAACCTATAGGGTTAATAGTATACTTATTTCTATCATGTATGATACTGTCAGCTTATTTTTTAAGGCAACACATGCTATTAGTTGGCCCTGATGGGGCAATGTGACACGTTTGTAGGGGTGTTAATAGCCCTACGATTTCGTTAAGTAAATTTGTCTCGTGCCATGAAGACAACACATAACAGTATTAATTTCACTATAGGGAACATTAGTATAAATAAATAGGGATAGAATTTTTAAAGTAATTCTCCATAGATAGGAAATAAAATACACAAAATGTAAGTCTCAACAAAGACATTGAAAATTTCACAAAATATAGAGACTAGGAAGGAACATGAAATCAAAGACAAAATAAAACACTATAAATGAGCCAGGCCTTTTTAAGATATATCTAAAGTTATAGCAATTTTTGCTGGCTAAAATTTTCCCTAGTTGTATGGAATGCTGAGTGCCTAGAATAGGGCACTGTGCCAATTGTGACACTTTTATGATAGTAGTTCATAACGAAGTACTAATTTATAAGGCCAGAATAGCTGGCGGAAGGGGCTCTGCCTAAGCGGAGCATACAATAGAAATAAATGCCTAAAGGCGAGGATGAAGAGGAAAGGAAGCTATGGAAGAGAAGATGTAGACAGTACAAAAATAGAAAGTTACAAAAGGATAAGAAGGAAGTAAAAGCAGCAGAATCTGGCACTCTCCTCTGGATGGAGAGGGTCAGAATTCTTTATAAGAGGGTGGCACTTTGCCAGGCACTAGTGTGGAGAGACTATTGACTATTGTAAGGTTTCTGAAAACCTTTACACCCTTTTCCCTTCTTCCTTCCGGTTCGACGATGGCATGGGGGGGGGGCCTTAAAAGACAAGCCCTTTGAAGATGCCAGAGGGGCATCAGCTCTGGCTGCTGCGACAACTGGGGCACTGACACTCGTCCCCATGCCTAATGCTGCGTGGCTCGGTTCCCTGAGTTCTTCGGCCAAATAGGATTCGGCAGAGTCATTACTCCTTTGAGAGGCACAGCTCTATAGTGTGCCCTTGTTTATTGCAATGCCCACGCACAAGTTTCCGTGAAGTGATATTGGAGCACTGGGTAGACTGAGAGGTGGCAGCAGGAGTGAGAGGGAGAGCAGGGCGAATTTTCTTCTTCCAAGAATTCTACAGCGGATGGTGGGTGTTGTAAGCGTCCGGGCATCTACACCACTCCACAATAGTTTTGGGAGCCTTGTCCATCAAGTGGGTGGCAAGATCAGGGGGAGCATTGGACAGGGAGTCCTCTAATTGAAAAAGTTCTAAGACCTCCTCAACAGATGTTGCGTGGAGGCCTTCATCCACCTATGGAGTCCTGGTGTCTTCTTGGCTACTCACTTGGTCCAGGTTTGGTTAGCCTCCTTGGGCATGCTCCTCCACTTCTGCCTCCAACGGTCTGGGGTTAGCTCGTAAACCCCAAGGATTGCCTCTCAGACGAGGGCAAGATCTTTTCGCTCTTTCAGGGGGAGGGCCTCGAATGCAGTCCGTCCTTTACCAGCAAGATGCTTGCCAAGGAGGAGGGCCACTTCCTGAGGGGTTGGATTGAAGTTCTTGAACACCTTGCTTGACATGATCGAGCCAGGTCTCATGTTCACTTCATCCCAAGTCCTAATGAGGGTGCCCATGCTGTGGAGGTGAGAGTGTGAAGGAGGGGTTGCAGGGGGCGTGGCACTCAGGGTTGCCAGAGTGGCAAACTGGACTGCCATAGCCAGTTGATGTGCTCTCTCTGCAGCTTCTCTCTCTGCAACTTCCCTTCTCTCCTGGGCTTCTCTTTCTTTCTCCCTTTCGGCTGCTTGGAATTCTCTTTCAGCTGCTTCTCTTATCTCTTGTGTTTCTCTCTCCTTCTCCCTTTCGGCTGCCTGGTATGCTCTCTCTGCAGCTTCTTTCATTTTATCGTTCACCCAATTTATTAGTTTTGCGCCCTCCAGCCCCATGGCTCTTCTGGCTTCAGTGAAGGCCCTGACCTCCTCCAGTGCTGTGTTACTGGCCATCTTCTCAGCAGTAAAACTCTGGTAGTCTAGCCTGAGAATAATAGGATGGAAGGCAGTTGCAAAACTGCAAATGTCACCGGGGCTATGCGGAATACTCAACACTATACCAGGGAAATAACAAGGATCCCTATGGCTGGAATATCTGCAGAAGCAGACGAGATGACAGCCGAAAGACTGAAAATGTCCTCCATGTAGTGCAGAAATCTCATGCAAGTGACATGGGAAATAATAGTAAAACAAAATTGTAAATGCCTTGAGCAATAAGTGTAGGAATGGTAGTCTAAATAGACTGAATGAAATCCTCTCTGGTGCAGAAAACTCACACAGGCGACATGGAAATAATAGTAAAAAAATTGTAAATGCTTCATGCGAGGGATGTGGGAACTGATAGTCCAATAGACTGTAAATGAAATCCACTCCGGTGTGAAAAACTCACGTGGGAGACGTGGAAACGCAAAATTTAATGTGGTAATAAATCAAGTTAGATCCTGCTAAATAACAGCACAACTGAGCTGTAACAGTCGTGTAGATTATTACTATGTGCAGGCGGAAAACTCAACACTGATACTTAGCAAGATGGCCGTAAAATCCCTGTAAATGCAATTACTAGGGAAAAACTCTCTATCGCGAGAGTATATATAATGTTCTAAAGGGTCCACAGTAATAAAAGTGTTAAGAGTCCTTGTATATTTTTTACAACTTTACAAAAACTTTCGAATCCTTCCCTGGGTTCATCTTCAGTCCAAAAAAATGAATTTTTGTTGGGACTGAAGATGAACCCAGGGAGGGGTTCCAAAGTTTTTGTAAGTTTTAAAAATTATACACGGACTCTTAACACTTTTTATTATTGTGGACCCTTTAGAACAATACAATTACTACTGGCACATAGTGTGGCGGAAAACTCACAGCGATGAAAATTGCTGTAAAAATCTCTGTAATTTACAGCTAACTGGCATGTAGTGGGGTGGAAGACTCAACGCCGATGATGGATTTAGCCATGAATTTCTAAATGCGGAAACCTCAACGCGAGTACTGGGTTGCAATGGGATTTGTAAATGCTAGTTCAGCTGGGTTGTAGATAACATAAAAAAGGATTTTTGCCATGTATTCATGGTAAACTCAACGTCAAAAGCCGTGGTAAATGCAGTTGATAAAATAAAAATGTATATATGGGTTTTTATCGTCTTGAGGACGAAGACGAAAGGGGAATAAAAAACTATTTTTTTTACCAACGGAAATCTTCAGTTCGTCTTACCCTTTCAATGCTAAAATGCTCAGAAGTCTTAATTTACACTAGCGTCATAAACAACTTAAGGGAAGAGGAAGAACCAAAATAAAAATAATCTCACCACTGCGTAATTACCGACTCCCCAGAACTTCCGTTATCATACCCTTTTGCAACTCTATTTTCCCTCGCAAAACTAAAGACCTACCAATTCTAACACGCAAATTTAAATCCCTGGAGAATTTGGATTCCAACGGACCGGCAAGACGGAATGGAAGTGAATTGCGAGGATAATGGATTTGCACCTGGCCTTACCCCAAGGCCGCGGGAATTTAGGGAAAGGCTGGACACCAACATGTGCTCTTGAACAGCTGCCCTTATTATTTCCCTCTACACAGAATGAAAGCGCTGACCGATGATTTTTCTTGTCGCTTATTCTAATGTTGTATGAATTGACGCTAACGTTTTGCTTTTCTTTTTTGTTCAACTTATTTACTCTTTTTCTTTTTCATAAACGGGGCAATGTGATAGGACTCGATTGGACACGTTGCCAGGGATTTCTTCAGGGACACTCGTTATGTACAAAGATTTTTAATTCTTCCTATCCTGTGTAGACCTGAGAGAGAGAGAGAGAGAGAGAGAGAGAGAGAGAGAGAGAGAGAGAGAGAGAGAGAGAGAGAGAGAGAGAGAGAGAGAGATAATGCGTTCAGGCAACAATGAACAGCGCACTTATTCTCGTTAAAAGCCTAGCTGCGAAACCCCTTTATGACATGAGATACGACATTTTACATTTGCAATTCACGAAATATGGGACTGGTTTTCGTTTTGTATTTATTACATTCCCTAAATACCTAATATAAAAAAAAGAAGCTAAGGTTAAATTTCGGCATGCCCGTGGTTCTAATATCTTCCTATCGATATTCTTAATGGCACTCAGATTTTATTCATCCCTAACTAACCTAGAAATAGACAAATGCAAGAAAACAAAATATACCGTTTACCTGTGGTGGAGATTTGGGAAACCTTGTTTTGCAACTGTTCACAAATATTAAAAGGAATTCACATTTGTTTCTCTTCGTCATACCAGTTTAACAATTGCTACGAGTGGAAAAGGAAAATTACTTTTCACACGATTCTAGCAAAAGGTCACCATTTATTATAAATTGCTCGTCCCTCAGTATACAATGTGGGGATGTTGTCTTGATGTCATATATTGGAGGTGATATTCATGATATAAACTCACATGTTACAACTTAACTTTATTGTACTGAGCTGGATTACAACAACAACAACACACGCCGACATCTGGCGGTGGCATTAGGAATCATGGAACTGTTGGTAGCATTCTCAACAATACAATTATCATAATTACTGAATAATTATTAATAATATAGCATCTTTTCTTCTTTTAAAATTAAATTTATTTGGATGGATTATCACAATTTATCAGTTAGAATACTACACTGAATTTACTTTGATAGGTTACTGGTTAGGACTATAATCAGCTCTAAAAGTTGTTAACATTCAAAATATTGTACACTATAATGGATATATGGTTGTACCTGTTCAAAAATAAAATATTCATTCTTGGTATAAAATTAAACATGCCATTCAAGAATATACACACCAAATCGATACGCTTCTTAATCATAACATTTATATGACATTAAAGAAATTACGTACATCAATACATTTCATAATCAGAATACTTAGAGGGTAATTTATTTCTGGTTGACCTTATTTGTCTGTCACTTTCAACTTTATTTTCCACTTTGACAGGAGTTTCAATTTCATTACCAATAAGGTCAATAGTTACTGGTTCATTTACCTTGGGCATATGCACATCACTTGGGGTTCCTTTCAACTGAACTCTATTCCTTCTAAATAGCTTGCCTTCACTTTCAATTAGATAAGACCTTTCATCTAATCGTTCCACAACTTTTTCTTTTTCCCAGACCTTTTTGCCCAAAACATACGGTTTAAGACGTACATTATCTCCTTCATGCAAAATACTTAAATATTTAGCATATTTATCATAATAGAATTTATTTTCTTCTTTACCTTAGCCAACTCTAAATTTACATTTTGATTTTCAAGTAACTTGGATAACATTGGTAACTTGGTACGTGTTCTCCTACCTAGGCTATACTGTGATGGGCTGGCGTCTTTATCACTGGTAGGAGTATTCCTATGTTCCAAAATGGCTAGATAGGGATCTTTATTACTTTCAATAGCTTTTCTAATTAAACGTTTAATGTTTTCACTGCAGATTCGACCATGCCATTAGATTGGGCTACTTGTCCTATGCCGAAATCATAATCAGTTGCAAACTGTATGAAATTCTCATTTACAAATCAATACACAGGGCAATCCATACCTAGCAAAATGAGATTTAAGTTTTCTAATCACTGTACTGGCTAATGTGTTTTCTAGGTAGTCAATTTCCCAAAAATTGCTGAAGTAATCAACAATTATAAGATAATT
Source organism: Macrobrachium nipponense (assembly GCF_015104395.2). NCBI lineage: Eukaryota > Metazoa > Arthropoda > Malacostraca > Decapoda > Palaemonidae > Macrobrachium > Macrobrachium nipponense. The sequence continues at coordinate 96,000,314 of NC_087200.1, read as the reverse complement.
ATGCTTTTCAATACTCATTATATCAACTCCAACCTTTTGTCATGGCCGATCAGCAATTTCATGATTAATTAGAGTTTCCTTTTGTTGAGCACAAGGGAATTTATTACATATTTCACATGATAAGATGAATTGCTTTATATCAGAGTTCATTCCTGGCCAATAGATACATTCTCTGGCTCTCCGTAGACAGCCCTCAATTCCTATATGTGCTGAATGAACGACCTGCATTATCTTATATCCGAGGTTTAATGAAATGACTATTCTATTACTCTTAAAAATTAACCCGTCTTGAACTGAGTACTCATCCTTGGTAATACTATAGGCTTTGACTACATTAGGTATCTCATAATTTCCTTCTGGGCAACCTTTTAAGATTAATAATTTTTTAATTTGCAAAGTCTCATCCTGGTCTGTTTCATATTTAATTTCATCAAGACGCTCTTTTCTTACTGGCAAATAATCAAGCATGTTAACTTGCTCAAATTCACTTTCTTTATAATTATCTAATGGCAAATAAGATCTCGAGAGTGCATCACCCACATACATTTCCTTACCTTTTTTATGTATGATTTCAACATCGTACTGTAGAATGTTAAGCAACATTCCTTGCAGCCGCTTGGGAGCATTACACAAGGGTTTCAAAACAATACTAGCAATAGGTTTGTGATCACTCTCAACAATTACTTTACGATCATAGACATACTCATGAAATTTTCTAAGACTAAAAACAATAGCAAGTGTTCCCTTTTCAATTTGTGCATACCTTTTTTCGGTTTCTGATAAAGCACGGCTAGCAAAAGCAATTGGTTTACCCCACTGTAACAATCAATACTGAACCTAGTCCATTTTGTGAAGTGTCACGCTGTATGACAAGGTCTAAGTTAGGGTCATAGTACTACAGTATTGGAGCATTAGTGATTAGCCTTTTTGACTCAATGAAAGCTTTTTCTTGTTTTGCTGTCCAATTCCATTCGGTATTTTGATGAGTTAATTTTCTTATTGGTTCTAACACCTCAGATAAATTAGGAAGGAATTTACTTAAGTAATTAACCATACCTGTAAACTCTTAGCACCAGTTACATCAGTAGGTGGTTTCATATTCAGGATAGCTTCCACCTTTTTAGGGTCAGGCATGAGACCTTTACTTGTGATTTTATGACCTAAGAAAGCGATTTCAGATTTTCTTAATACGGCCTTAGACTTAAGTTTTATACCCTTAGCCTGGCACCTTTCCAAAAATTTGATTATCTTACTACAAGGTCTTTAACAGCTTCCTCATACGTTTCACCTACACCATAAATTAAAACATCGTCAGCAATACATACAACACCATCAAGATTCTCAAGAGTCAAGAGTAACTGTTTTTGGAAAATCTCACCACTAACATTTAAACCAAATGGTAGTCTGAGCCACCTGTAGCGACCAAAAGGGGTTTGAAAAGTGGTTAAAAAACTAGATTTTTCTTCAAGAACAATTCCATTACCCATGGGCCAAATCAAAAGATGAAAAAACCTTTGCCTTTGACAGTTGGGGTAGAATATCATCAATTACAGGGATAGGATGATGTTCCCTTTTCAGAGACTTGTTTAAAGCTTGTGGATCAATACAAATTCTTAAACTTTATTTTTCTTTTCAGCTACAACCATCAGACTCACCCAGTCAGTAGGTTGGTCAACTTTAGCTATTATTTTATGTTTTTCCATTTCATTTATTTTCTTACTACTCTGTTTTTAAGGTTAATTGGAGCTCTGCATTTAGGAATCACTACTGGTTCTGCATTTGTGCCAATGGTTAGTCTAACAACATTTTGGAATGTACCCACATTAGTATTAAATACATTGTCATGTTTATCAAGTACATCTTTAGTTGCAGAAATATTTTCATAATTAACTGTAATAAGTCCCATTTGCTCTGATGTTCTTTTACTTAATAATGGAGTGTATTTACAATCAACAGCCAAAAATTCAAGGTTATATTTCTTCCTATTCTTGCAATTTCTAATTACTAACCTGCACTTTCCCTTAGGCCTAACTGTGTCTAAAGTCCACACTTCTAGGGTAGTGTCACAAGGCTTTAAATTGACATTAGGAATTAATTATTGAGGAATTACATTTACGCTAGCGCCACGATCTACTTGAAATTTGATTACTTTACCATTAACTTCAAAATCAGCTTCAATTAGCTTATCCTTTTTACTAGACACTTTAAGCAATTATTCACATTCAGATTCATCTCAACTACTCACATCAAAGTCATTGTCATTACCTGATACATAATTTATTTTTCTACTTTTACATTTAACAGCATAATTATTATATTTACCACATTTTATACATTTCTTACCATGAGCTGGACACTTTTCCTTACACCATTCATGTTTTTCCCAACAAAATTTGCAAGAGCACAACTTATTTGTAGGAATACTGGGTCTACTGGACTTAGGCCTACCTTCATTATTTTCATGCCTAGGCCTACCATCATGGTCTGTGTCGTGTTTACTACCAGTAGTCTTCTCCCTTCTAGGCTTTTCTCTCACTTTGGCCACACTGTCATTGGTCTGGCGAGGAGTAGACTTGATGATGTCCATCTGCCTTTTGCTTGCTTGAAAGGCCACACACAAATCCAATGTCTTCTCAAGGGTAAGGTCTTCAACTTCAAATAACTTCTGACGAAGATTGTCCTCAGTGCATCCAAACACCACATGGTCCCTCAGCTGCTTGTCTCGTTGATTACCATAGTTTCAGTCCTTCATAAGAATCTTCAATCTGGTAACATAGGCTTCCAATGTTTCGTTTGTTTCCTGCATACATCTTCGAAACTTGTATCTTGCTACAAGTTCATTCTTGCGCGGAGAAAAATAAACATCCTTCAGCACATTGGCAGGATTAGGGTTACCGGTTGCTGGGACTGGAAATTCGAAAGAGTTGTAAATCTGTAAAAGTTCTTCACCTCCAATGTTTAAAAGTAGGGCCATCTTAGTCTCTTCAGGTTTATTGTCCTTCTCAGAAGCAAGTAAATAAATCTCGAACCGTTGCTTAAAAGACTTCCATTCAAGTTTGTTGTCGGCCCCTAGGCTAGCAGTGAACTTTGCTGGGGCTACAAGACCTTCCGTCGACGAAGCCATGTTTGCTGGTCAGGAGCACTCAGTATTTTAGGCTTAATACACAAAATCTAAAAGGCCTATACTGCATAATACTTGCTTTGTGAGTTCTAGATGTCGTTTTTAATCTCGCCGCTGATCACCATGTCTTGATGTCATATATTGGAGGTGATATTCATGATATAAACTCACATGTTACAACTTAACTTTATTGTACTGAGCTGGATTACAACAACAACAACACACGCCGACATCTGGCGGTGGCAGTAGGAATCATGGAACTGTTGGTACCATTCTCAACAACACAATTATCATAACTACTGAATAATTATTAATATAACAGATGTGACCTTCTGGCACTCCTAAAATGGCCTTGTGAGGAAGGACAAAGTTCATAACAAAACAAAAATCTACAGCTGAAGGTGGATGTTACTGAAAAGGAGGAATTTACATAAACTCTGGACTCTAGATTAAATTAACTATATTTCCACTTAAATTATGTGTAGGTCCAGAAATAAATGGAAGGTGGTTGATTGCAGGTCCACCAGAACACATCGCTGGGGAATGACCCACACCCTAGGTATATGAATTTGCGCAGAGCGGGTTATTTAAATGTAAGCGATGTTTTCAAGGGTTCCCAATATTTCTCCCACAATCAGCCATGGCATTTATCTGCAAAGAGAGTTTCTAGCATCAGTACTAAGGCGAGGGATGTGGAAAATGTTACACACTACTTGCTCTTAGCATTGCATATTAAAGCACACTAAAGGGGGCATAAAATGACTGGGATCTTATACAGGAAGGAATACTTCGTTGCTTGAATTAATCACAGCATTGTGGGATGAGAAGCTGAACAAAGAAAAGGGGAAAGCCGCCTTAGAAGGATGAAATGAAATAGACAATAGGCAAAAACGATTCACTGACTGCAATAGAAATTACATCTCACAGTACCAGGAAATCCTTGGTCTGGTTGTCTTCTCATCTGCTAATATTGCTGTGCACTATGGATTGTATAAGAATACTTGTGGGATCCCCAGAGGAGTAGAGGAGCAAAAGGGGGGAAGTGGAGTTAGCAGGTTAGAGGCATCTGGCCTCTGAGAGAGTTCTGGGATGTCTGAGACCTTTCTGAATTTCTGAGGAAGTTCTGAGAGAGCTGCTGTGGCCCTGTCCTTTTGAAATCTTGGCCTGGAGAGGCTCCTTCCTCATTCACGACACCTGTGGAGAGCAAATCTAGGCAGCCAATGGGAGTAGAGATGATTTAGGGAGAACGGAGGCTTTCAGTTCAGACAGGCAACTCGAAAATGTGTGCAATATTTATATTTATAGAGGGATATTACTTTTCCTTGGTTCTGGCATAAAATCCTGAACATAAAATATAGATATATAGATATATATATATATATAGGATATCTATATATATATATATAATATATATATATTACACACACACCACACCACACACACCCACACACATATATAATATTATATATATATACTAATATATATATATATAGTATATATATATATATATTATATACACACACACACACCCACATACATATATGCATAAAACTATCCAATTTTGATACATTGCACCGAACTTACTGATATATACTGCTAATGTACCATCGTGTTTAAAATTATACGTTTAGCAAAATGTTATCTCAAATTAATCGCACCAGATATGCTAGCATATTACTCTTCCTGTGAAATTTAGGCATTTTCTTCTCATGTAGACTAATGATAACAATAAGTTAAAAAAAACCTAATGATAATATTGACAGAGTTAATGATAATTTAATGGCTTTCAGTGAAGTCAGATAATCGTGAATTTACGATTCTCTCTCCATAAATGAAAAACAAACTGTACACCCAATAATACGTATGTAGCCTACTGTTGACTTTATACGGGGTGTAACACGACTTTATGAAAATATTTCAGGAAATGAAAGAAAAGGTCATTCTAAGCAGAAAATATTCTATAAACATATGCCATTTAAGGCTTCATTTATCAGCGAGGCGAATTTTTAAAACAACTGGTTTTTCTTAACGCTGCTCTCGGCCAACATGGCGTACGCGATGTCTGAGTAAGGGGGTTGTGAGAAGGGTCGATAAAGTGCATTAGGAAACTGGATTGCTAGTCTTTTAATTAGGATATTTTTCCTCACATGTTGGTGAAAAATGAAACATCACAACCCCTTCAAGTAATTTTAATGATTAGCTTGATGCATCAAGAAAGTAATGTAAATGTCATTGATTTGTTGAATCAGGAGTCAGGACTAGGCCTATGCTGAATGAGTGATGATGAAAATAATCATGATGACAAGGGAATGCAGGCAGGGAGGTTACTGCACTTTGAACATTGTCAGCATTGAATGATAACAGTTATCTTAAAAATTCACCTCACTGAAAGACGATGCCTTAAATTGCATATGTTTATAGAGCATTTTTCTGCTCAGGATGACTTTTTCTTTTATTTCGCCAAGTATTTGCATAATCTCGTGTTGCACCCTGTATATGTATGAAAAAGTAGGAAGAAATGCGACTTATACATTCTCTGTACAGATTAATTCTTAAAAGATGAAGTCACGATGGACACCTGACTTCCGGGAAGTACTGAATGGTGATGTCAGGCACTTGTCTGGACATGTAATTAATTAACTACACATGGTCTCAAAAATTACTACAAAATAACTAAATAAATAAAGTGAATCTGTAACTAAATCCGGATTGATTCTGTAATTAATCTAACCAGCTACTCCCTGACCCCTATAGGAGTTCAGTAAAATTCTGTTTTTTGAACACAGATCACTGGAAATCAACTAACAGTCTCCCCAGGTGAAGTGCTCATGTGCAATTAATCTGTCTAAACGGTCCAGTTGCAATGTTTTCACAGTGAAAGCAATTCCCAGTTTGTCATAAGCAAACCTAGGTTGTCTCTCCAAATAATAACGACTGTAAAATTCTACCACTCATATTCTTCCCGTTTTGTGTTCCACAAATTTCCACGCATCTCATATTTTACCCCTCATCGTTCTCATTTAAGTAGATCTAAGCCTTCCAGCTTATCTGGTGGTCTAGGACTTTTTCGCGTTTTTTTTTTGGGGGGGGGGGGGTGGCAGAGGACATTTTGGCATATGTATTTTTTGGCAGAGGACATTTTGGAGTACGTTTTTTGGCAGAGGACATTTTGAAATATGTTTTTTAGCAGATGACATTTTAGCATATGTTTTTTGGCAGAGGACATTTTGCCATATGTTTTTAGGTAGAGGGACATTTTGGTGTGTATTTTTTAGCAGAGGACATTTTGGCATGTTTTTTGGCAGAGAACATTCAATGGAATTTCCAAACTGTAAATCATAATTTTTAATTTAATGCAAATTTATGAGCTATGCCTCGCAGGTATTCCAGTGGTTCTCTTGCTCTATTATTAGGCACTATTCTCCTTATTCTTTCATCTGCATTTAAATATTTTTTCAGCTTGTGTTGTGGGGAATGACCAACTATCAATTGCTCGTAGTATGTATCCCTTGCTTTCAGCACTCGTTTAATGTGGAATGGCAATCATCTAATGGTCGTCTAGTTTAACAGCTAAATAACCAAAAATTTTCTATCATTAGAAAGGCTGCTTTTACATTTTGTTTTTGTATGCAATGACAGTCATTGAACTGCTGTTTTTTTTAAAAAGCTAAACAACTTAAAATTAGATAGAGAGGTGGTTAGATAGATATACCTTTAAACTGCAGGTTATTGATATGTGGCAAATAAAGTAATATGCCAAAATGTCCTATGCCAAAAAACATACGCCAAAACGTCCACACCAAAAAGACCACGCCAGAAAGTCACATTCCGATTATCTGGTGCTCACAGAAGCTCAGCTGACACTGCCACATTCGATTCTTCCACGGGCTGTGCCAAGGACATGTCAAGATATCTACCTTTTATTTTTGTCTCATCCATGTACGGAACTTTTGTAATATCCTTCATGGTATCATTTCTATTTAATTTCTAACTCTCGTCTACCATCTAACTCTTACTATCCTTCTTAGTTTTATTTTCGTATGGTAATAATATTTTGGTTATGGTTTCAGTTTCATGAAGAACTATGATTCATTTCTTTATAGCAATGCAGACTGTACTAGACTAATGAATAATCTGACCTTCATATGTAATTTCAGTGTGCTTGCTTTCTAATTCTCATTAAGTTATTTATTGTTTGACTTGCTATTTTTAATCTTTCACTAAATTCCAACTCAAGAGAACCAGTCTTGGATATCATTGTTCCTAAATATCCGAAAGATTCAAGCTCATCAATACTGTCTCAATTTAATGTTATTTCATCTAGAAGTTTTGTGTTTAGTCTTAAACTTATTTCAAGCCCCATCTCTCTAGATATATGGTGCATTCTATTAGGCAAGCTTGGTAGAACTTGTGGTGTTTTCCCAATTAATACATTATCGTCAAATTCTAACTCTGTCCGGCTTCTACTATTAAGGTCTAGGTTCCTGGTACAATGGATATAGATACCTAATTGTATAAAGAATAAAGCCTTGATCAATAAGACAAAATCCTTAAAAATAAAAGAAGGCTGAGGACCTGTTTCAGAGTGAAGAATGATTATGCAAACTCTGAGGGTTTGCTTAATCAATTATATTTACATAAACAAATTAAAGTAATTGACTATGGGTTTAAGGGGGACGTCAGAGCCTCATAACACAGATAATAAAAATTAAATAATCCTTGTAATAGATGAATAGGTGGGTGACTGGAGGTGGCCAGACACGTGGTACGATGGAAACATGGCGGGGGTCGGCGGGTGGGGATATGAGAGCAACACGAGGTGAGACTCCAGTTTCCACAGCAACACACAATAGCACATCTGTAATGAATAGTGTTCTACATGAGCAAGGGTGCGATGCACAGTTGATCTTGGATTGGGGCTATCTTAAGTAAAGCACTGAATACCTGATCTCACTAGCATAAATCTTGTTAATAATCACTTAAGGGTGTATTTTTTGTAATGAGTGATTAAGAAAAGGGGGGAAGTTATGTTACTGGTCACTTAGAGTAAAGGAAAAATGACTTGAACAGTTATGTCACTTCCCCATACAGTACTTTTAATGGATGCTTATAGCAATGGAATTATTTTACAGTACAAGAGAACACAATGCGGGTAACTCAACAGGGGATTACAGAACTCGCTCGAGAAAATGAAAGGAAATAAGTCGAATAGAGATTGACTGACTGCTTAACCTTGTCACTTCACACTGTATCTTACTCAAAGATGTGGGCAGTCTTCCTCAGGGCGCTGTGGCGGAATCAAGCTAAAAAAACAAGCTGCAGAATTCCCCACATATACCTAATCAGTCCAGCTGCCCAACTCACCCCAGTCACACTTTCTATTTTACACTTCAGAATACAGCAGGACAATTGAACCATACCTACAAAAAACAAAACAAAAACAACACAAAACATACGTACTTACCAACACTCCAGATACTCCGGCCTTTGCTGTGCTGTCTGCTGTCGAGGTCGCAGAGATACCAACCACAACCCACAACCAAAATAACACAACAACAAAAAAGGAACACAACAACATAACTGGAACACACCCAACAACCCAACACCAAAAGACCACAACTCAACAACAAACAAGAATCACAACCACAACCTAACAACACAGCAAACAACCAAGGAACACAACCACAACTTCACACAACAACAAAAACTCAACATCACAACAAAAGACCAATGTACAAACAATTACCAACAAAAAAAACAACACAAAAAAGCAACATACACACCCACTAACAACACCAACAACAACCCTCAACTACAACAACTCACATATAATAACAGGAACTCACATACAACAAACTCACATATAATAACAGGAACTCACATACAACTCAACAAAGACCTCACAGCACAACAACTCTTAAGCAACAATATCAACTGACAAAACAACAAGCAAAACACAACTTAGCTGACTTTCAATTCCTCCAACAAACTGCTGTCCAAACTTCTTATCAACACCAGCTCTCACCAAAGACTGACTCAAAAAAAAAAAAAAAAAACTCAGAACTCTGATCTCTACCAGCAGACAACCCAGCCAGAACTCACTAACAGCCAATACAGTCGTTAACTATCCATACAGCAATTACACCCTCTCTCTCTCACACACACACAGACGTTGTCAAATGGAACTCTATAACTCCTCCATAGTGCCGATGGGAAACAGTCGTCAGGCACGAATACAATATAGCACAAAGGCTTGCAACACCGTTTAGTGAAGGAAAAGGGGAACGGGGTTAGCCCAGGTGCGGAGAGTATGGTCTCACTGGTGGTGGGAATTCGTCTAAGACAGTTCTTCCATGTGTGCGCCCTTTTATCCGTTCAGAGAAAGTTTGTCAGGATGTGGACAGAGGGCAGGGTTGTCGTTCCTTCCTTCTGTGATCTGCGACCCTTGTGGCAGGCGAACATGTGATTTCCATGTAGCCAATTCAGCACGGCGACAGTTAATCTTCCTCTTGGTCAGGTGTGTCTTCGATTTTGATATCTGGAAGGGCAAGGAGAGTGCAGTCAAGGTGGAAAAGAGGTAATTCAGAGTTAATCCTTCAAATAGGAACGGTGTGAGTGTTTGAGAGGCGACTGGAACTGTAATGAGTGATGATTAATTGTTTAATTTACGTTATTTTGAAGTGGAGATGGCTCAAATCCCTTACAGCTCCCCATTCCGGAAGGTATTCTAACCTTAGAACGGTTTGGAATGACTAAAATAGCCATCTACAATTGTAAATAGCTCACTTCCACACCGGTTAAGTGATATAATAACATAAAATTCAAGCAAGGTAAAACTCTGCTGAAGGTTAAACCTTAATAAAATCAACATTTACTTTTTACTTTATTCGGAGGAACCTAGAATTATATTCCTATCAGGAATTGACGAACCAATAAAATTTGATATGACTAAAATAAATGTGAACTAAAATATTCGTTGAAAAAGCATATTATTTATCCGTCACTAAACAGATCAGTAACATACAAGTAACAATATTGGCAAATAACTAGGAGCCATAACTTATAATTTATACTAAACCTTGAAATACAGGGTTAATATGGTTAACTAAATTCTATCATGCATTATACTGCTAGCTTTAATGTAAGACAAAAACGCGCTGTTGGTTAGACCTGAACGGGGGCCCCGTACAACGCATTTGTGGATGGTTATTGGACCCACAAGTTCGTAGGATAACGGCCCTGTGCCATTATGGCGATACATGTGATAAATATTACCTTATGGAAATGATTAAATCTGATACACAGTACATGATATACAAAATCACACGAAAAATATACAGACTAGGGAGGAATATTTAATCGAAACAAGTAAATAAAAAATGAATAAGTTATAAAGTAGCCATGTTTTAAACAATATTGCCTTAGTAGGCTAGTTATAGCATTCAGACTGGCATTTACATATTCCTAATCCTATTTGAATTAAGTACCTAGAATATGGCACTGTGCCAGATGTGGCACGGTTTATGATAAGCCTATTGGCTTTAAGGGGCATATAATTCAGAACTGCTTATGCCTCTGGAGTATTTTTTAAAGTTAACCAACTGATATGGCAAGAATCTTGGGCAAGTGTGACTGCATAAACAAAGCATAAGACGAAAGAAGATGCCTAAAAGGGCGAAAAATGAGAGGAAAAGAAAACTATAACAGGGAAGATATATAAGAGTACAAGTGGAAACAGTTACAAAAATGAGAAGAATGAAGTAATAGGTGGAGAACTTGGCATCCTCTTCTGGATGGAGAGTGGCACAGGTATAGGTGACCGACTCAAGCACGGGTTGTGAGGACACACCCTTGGGTGAGCCTCGCCTGCGGTCATGAGGGTCTGGGGGGATTCCTACTGGAATTTTCTTGCCTTCTCTCACCGCCAGTGGTAATGGAGCCAACCAGGGGTGAAAGGTGACCCGGACTGGGATCTCCAAGAAGGAGACCTGGGATTGTCTACATTTAAGAGGAGACATAAAATCCTGTTCCAGCAGGAATGAAAGCTGCTACTGCCATAGTACATATTTTAGAGCGGTGAGGTCGTGTGACACTCAACCAGACGGTACAAAATTTTTTTTAATACAATTGAGGCTCTCAATTGTGACGAGCTGATGCCGATCAATCCTAGCTCCTCTCGGATTATAGACCTTTGTGCACCAGATTCATCAAAGGCCGTGACGTGATGAGAAAGATATATTATATATAGAATATAATATATATATATATATATATATATATATATTATATCATATATATATATATATAGAATATATATCATATATATATATTATTAGATATATTATATAAATATATATAAATATATATAGATATATATATATATATCTATATATATATATATATACAATGAAGGCAGGGGAATCACACCCACAGGTCAAGAAACTCATATTTATTAGGTTGCAACGTTTCGAAGCCAACCAGCAGGACTCAATTTCAAGCTACAAAGTAACAATACCTAATTAGTGCAATACAATTAAGTTACAATATTAAAGTACACCATATATGGTACAATAAAACAATCACAGTTAAAAATACGAATAAGGAATAACCAAATAACGTTTTTGTTTTTAATGGGTGCTCTCACTCGCAAATTGATGGTATGGCTATGGCCTCTCCTCTTGGACCCACAATGTAGAAATAGTGAAGCAGCCAAACCCTGATTTTCAAGCAGACCTGGCAAAAATACCCCTCAATCAGGTTTTGTTTGAGTTTGGTAGAAAAAGTTCCATAGAATCAGAAACTGAATGATACCCAGCTGGCATCTTTGGGCATTTTGAGAAATTTAACATGGCATCCAAGATGGCTGCTGCATAAATCCAAAAGCTATGAATCTCTCATTTCTGTATTTTTTTGGCCTATTTTATAATATGATTAATCAGTTCTATGGTTTTCAAGGTCAAGGAAGCCAATTTTAATGGGAAATAAAGTGTAAACCTTCAACTTATTGAGTTGTTCATATTCAGTATAAAACTCAAATGTTACATTGGTTGCAAAAAAAAAAAAAAAAATCATGATAAAGAATCCAAACACATGCTAAATGTTTGGTCACTTTATCAGAAACTGATATCAGAAGTGATGCCACAGAGCATTAATAAATGATTTCAAGCGAGAAAGTCTTCATTATCGTTATCCCTTTCGTCGTCAGTGTCAGCTGCTTCATCTTCAGAATCCTGGAAAGCTGCATTGATAGGATTGTAACAGTTGAGACTGGAGTTGATATTGCACTTGCAAAAGGTGCTGCATGCAATATCACTTTTGCAACACACACACCTCCTTGTGGAACATCCATCTGTTGACGACTGGCAGTTGCAGCAGAGTAGGTTCAGCAGACTCTCAGAAGCAGCCAATGTGTCAGGTGGAAGTGGTACTGGAAGAAGGATTTGACTGTCGTGGTTTGGTTTCCACCCAAAGTCCGAGGAGCCAAAGCTGGAAGATCAGATTACAATGCTGCTTTCCATAGGCATGCTTGGTAATGGGCTCTCTTGACATGCAAACTAAATGCCCTTGAGCTGGGTGGAAAGGTTGCGAGTATGAATTTTTGAGATTTGCCTCTGGCCATTTTGTGTTGCCACACGCTATAGCGAACCTCCGACATGGTGCCAGTTTCCTTGCTGCCATAGCACTTGGCAATGAATGCAACAGCATGTGTTTCCAAATCTTCTTCATATTGTTCATTGCCTCCAAGCAAAGGAGTATGGTGTCCTTATTTGAGGATTTTTAACGCTTTGACTTTTCCAATTCTATACAGTGTACTGATGGTATCACAAACAGTCAGAGCGTGGAGAGGAAGTAAATACTTGGCTGTTTCTGCATATTTATAGTATTCCTCATGGGATGTGTTGGAACTAGGAAAATTTTGCAGTGGAGACCTTCAGATAAAACAAAGTGGACCAACAGGACAAAAACATCCGTATTGTCACAAATGAAATGGATCGTTTTCTGGGTTTGTCTGGCAATTGATTGATTGATTGCGTCTATTAAACCTGGAGTCACAACATCTAGGTAACTGACACCAAAATAGATTAAATAGAAAAAATTAAATTTTAAATAAATTTCATATAAAAATATCTATAAATATATGTATATAAAAATTTTGTTCATATATATAAGTTCTTACATAGACAATCTATGTATAATTTAAATTTGCTTGAGGAGGCCCGCCTCCCCCATAAATTTATATAACTGCTCTATATTACAATCCTTTCCAAGGATTGTAGCTAAGATAAAATTACCCACTCTGTCACTACCCCAAGACAGGAACCTGTCTCAAATTCCCGAATCTGCGACATTCAATCAGCCAATGTTTCACAGTCAATGGCACAGTACAGTTCTCACAAAACGGAGGATTTTCACGAGACATCAAGAACCCATGGGTGAGTCTTGTATGTCCAATTCTCAATCTGCACAACATCGTTTCTTTTCTCCTTGGCATATATGGATATGACCAAGGAGACACTGATGACGTGATACTGTGCATTTTTTGAATAGTTAAAATATCCTCCCACTGGGACTGCCAACATTTTTAATTCTCTGACCTACTAGAGGATATAAATCCTGATATGGTAGTAGGCATCTTGTGAGTTCTGGGGAGTTGACTGCCGACTTTGCAAGTTGGTCAGCTTTATCATTCCCAGCCACCCCAACATGGGAAGGCACCCAACAGAACTTTATTTCTTTCCCTCTTCTTTTCAGTGAAAGCAGCCATTCCAATATATCTAAAATCAGAGGGTTTAAAAGGTTAAAAGATTCCAGCAACTGAAGAACACTTCTTGAGTCACAATATATAATAAAATTATTTTCATTCCGAATAAAAACTTCCTTTATAGCCTTTAAAACAGCATATAATTCTGCCGTAAAAATTGATGCAACAGGTGATAACCTGCCACTTCTCTCTAAATCAGGGAAGGCTACTCCAAAGCCGACGCCAGCATCTGACTTTGAGCCATCCGTGAAAACTGCAGTGGAGTTATCATGTCGTAAGGAGTGTTCTAAAATTATTGACTACATGGCCTCACTGGACAATTCTGTCTTGGTAAAATTAAAATATCTACAGAATTTTACCTCTGGGAAGTTCCAGGGGGACTAACTGAATATTTTGCTGGTAAAATCTCGATCCTTGGTATATTTAATTCACGGACAATGACATTTACTCTAAAATCGAATGGATGAGGTTGCTTGGGGTGATTTTCATAAAACTGCCAGTGCCTTTCCTTTCTCATACAAATGCTGGTTAAAGACTTAGGTAGCCTCTGGAATCTATACCAGCTCCGAACCAGCAGACACTTGTAATGAAGATCCAGTGGCACCTCATCAGCATCTACAAGCATGCTCTCGGTGGGAGATGATTTAAATGTTCCTTTACACAACCGTATTCCTCCATGATGAATTGAATTGAGCATTGTGGACTACATGGTTGGCAATAATGACACCTGCCTCTTCATGTGTTACTTTCAAGTCCATCCTTCTCTGATGCTTTCCTCTCTGAATGGAATATGGTACAGGATCTGACCCAGGGATGACCAGTTCCTTGTCAGTGGCAAGTTGTTGAAAACGATCCACCAATGGATCACAAAGCAGGTTAATGATTTGTACCTTGTTGTTCACAATAGACAACGATGCAGCTTGAGATGGCAATGGCGAGTTCAACGTAAGATGGAATTGACCACTTTTTCTAGTGGAAGACCGTCAACTTCTTGTGCAACCCTTTGGACTGTATGGATAGTATCTGTTGAACACCAGATATACATCACTTTGGATTAGTTTTTTTCTCAAGAATGTTTCCACTGCTGCAACACCATCAACAATTCTTCCAGGACTCAACCAGTGAATTCTCCCAAGGATGGCACAACCATCAAGCACAACCTCCTCTGAGTTTTGACTTTGATAAAGCTGGTCGGAGGTTACCATCATCCGTGAAAAGGGAAGTTGGAATCTGTGAAAGTTCATAGTCTAACAGTTCCCTCATATTGAAGACTTCAGTATCCATGAGACCAATGGTCCTATTTGTAAATTTATATTGTACATATCCATTTTCTAACTTTAACAAAGTCACTGCTAGGAGCTACAAATAACTATACTCCATTTTCTTTAGTATAAGCGCTGCAGAAATGTTAATATTATATTTTGAATACTCTGATTAATTTTACATATCATTTAAAATATTTGATAGATAGATTAAATAAATAGATTTAACTGTCGCTTCAAATTAGTTAAGAAATGATTTAATTGATTTAGGGAGTGATAAGAACCATTGACCTGGCATAGGTTTTTTTTTTTTTTTGTAGCTATAGGCAGAGCGCGGGTTTTTTAGGCCTTGTTCAAACAGACAGCATGGTAGATGGACGACAACTTGTTTTGTAAACTTCGTCTTGAGTTTAATTTATGTAGTGTAGGGTTGTAGAAATTAATAACCCTCAAGATAATTGGTTTGTATCATCTCCTTTCCTGTTTGTACCTATCCTAACCCATATCCTATCTGAATCCGTATCTGCAACCAAACTTTGAAACGGCCATTCATACTAAACTGTCATCGGAAAGAGTTGGTAAGTAAAATAACATTTCTTATCAACGGACCCATTTATTTCCATGAATATAATTAGAGGTCGCTGGTTTTGCTGACTAGATATATAGGATTTGTTTTTAGTTTAGGAGCGAATTAAGAGGTGTGTGTCCAAACTGGGCTAACTTAAAGGTAGGTTAACATACCAATTTTCCACAAAGGCTAGGCCACCATGATTGGACAGCTGATTTGAGCCAACCGTCATTCGTTAGGAAGCGGTTTCGTCTATTAATGTTTAACTTACTTATTTAAGATGTAATGCATTGTTTTCTTTACCTTAACTAAATTTTGAGCCCTTTTATGTAGTTAGGCTATTGTAATATTGGAGTTTGTGAGAATTAATTAGGCATAGACTCAGATTGAACAATTTTACATGGGTTTATATAATTACATGGGTGTAGTAGAAAATTTAGTCAAAATTAGGTCTGTCTGTTTACTTAGCATTACTATTTGTGATTAGTTTACCTTAATTTTATTTTAACCGGATCGAAACTTATTTGAATTCCAGGACCAAACTGAACTGCCCTGGGAATCTTGTGGCCTTGGATTATTAAATTAATTGCATTTACCTAAATTACTCTTACCTGAATTTAACTAGCCTACTTAAACTTACAAAGCAATTATTAATCCTTTGGATTTTCTGGCCAGTGTGAAAGCACGTTATGTGCACGGAAGAATTGTGCGCTTAACAGCCTGTTTCATACAATTTACTGTATTACCAGAGAACACTCAGTGGAAGGAATTACCCTTGTAATTTTGTAGAGTATTTTCCTTCAATCCTCCCACTGAGTGAAACAAATTTCTCTCACTTTGGGTCAGCCTAATAAGACAGAATTCAAAGTTGTGTGTTCTGTGATAGACCAGAACATAAAACCTACCAGTGTGACAATTACAAGACCATGCAAGAACGCATTTCAAGACTTACCGCACAAAATCGTTGCGTGAAATGCACTTCACCTAAACAAAAGGCAACAGATTGTCTTGTAAAGTTCCACAAATGTCTGTCATGTAAAACTGGACTACACTATTCAGCATTGTGCCCTGATTCCTCAACTGAAGTCTCTGCTGTGAACTATTGTGGAGACAATGACAATGATAAAGACTTAAAGTCACAAACAAGTGGGATTCTCCCTACCACCTTAATAAAAGTAGTGTGTCCACCCTCAGGCAACACCAGGGAACTTAGATCATTGTTTGATTCTGGGGTGCAATGCACCTTCATCACACAAGAGGCAGAGGAAGAGTGTAAACTTGAACGAGACAATCCCGTCCAACTGAGCATCAGTGGGTTCTGGGATACCAAAGAACCTAGAGAATATAGTACGGTCACTGCACCTGTCAGGGTAAACGATGACATCTTTGTAACTTTAAAGGCTAATTTTGTACCTAAACTACCTCAGAGCACTAGGCCTCGTGGACTCTGTAAGGTAGTCTCTGAACTGAAGAGCAGGAATGTCGCCCTAGCTGACCCTAACTTGTCAAATAGTCAGATTGACCAGGTGAAGCTGCTTGTTGGCATAGATCACTACTTTGACCTCATCCATTCTCCACAAGCAAACGGAGTGAACCTGATTGAGTCCTCCTTAGGATATCTGGTCGCTGGTAAACTGCCTAGTAATGACACCCCTGTCAGTACTCATTCTGTAACTGTAATGAGACTAGCAGTTGATGAACCTTCCAAAGCTGCTCTAGAGATACCACTTGAGATGTCTGATAGCAAATTTGCTGAAGACCCCATCCAACAGCTTTGGACCCTAGAATCAGTCGGAATTGTTGATCAAAATATGTCACCTGAGGATAAATTTGTACTGGAAGAATTCAAGAATTCCATCAGTATGGTTGAAGGATGATATGAGGTATCTCTCCCCTGGAAAGTCGATAAGAAACAACTCCCCACCAACTTAGCACTCTCGAGGAAAAGACTGAACAGTACTTTTAACAAGATGAAACAAACTAATAAATATCTGGAAATTTATTACCAGATCATCAAAGAACAACTGTCTCTCGGCTTCACTGTAACAGTACCAGAAGAAGACCTCAAGTTGACCAACGTACATTATTTACCCCATTTATCTGAGATTAAGGATTCAACTATAACACCCATTCGTATTGTGTTTGATGCAAGTGCCCGGATGGACAAGCAGGCCCCTAGTCTGAATGATTGCTTATACTCTGGCCCATCCTTGACTAGTCATCTAACCGACTTGTTGTTGAAATTCCGTCTCGACCCATTTGCGGTATACGCGTTTCATCTGGCCATAAGATCCTAACAATGAAAAGGACCTACAAGCCTATAGGTTTACATCAGTTCTCTTTGGAGCCACCTGCTCACCTTTTCTATTCCAGTCGACATTGCAGCATCACTTTGAAACTTACCCCACTTCACCTGAAGTTAGTTTCCTCATAACCAAATTTTATGTGGACAACTTAATTGGTTCCTTACCAACAAGAGTCAGCCTCTACAGTCTTTACAAGGTTGCAAAGGAAGTTCTGTCAGATGCCGGAATGCCTTTAAGAGAATGGATCAGTAATGATCCAGCCTTCAACGAAATGGTAACACAAGAAGGTGATGGAACAACAGAAGGCTCAGATCTTGTCAAAGTTCTAGGACTTCACTGGAACTACAAGACTGATCATCTTCGAAAAGCAGTTACATAAGGAGCAATTTAACATAAATCAAGGTAAAGCAAAAACATAGGTTATAAAATTAATCTAATTTACAAATAAACTGAATAAATTATGACAATTGACAATAACAATATGACTGGCGAATAGGATGATCCTGGTCGAGTTTCAAATCTTGGAAAAACTTAAGCGTGGACGTTCTCTCTCTCTCCATCAGAGAACCTGCATTCGGTCCGCACTATTGCCCCTTATTTTCCGAAACATCAGAAGGATCTGTAGCCCATTACACAGAACATATTAAAAAATTGAAATGCAAGGGGCTACAATCATAAATGTGTGCATATGTATGCTTCGTCTTGAAAACAAACCTTGAACGTTAAGTAAACTATACGGAAATATACAACCTCATCTCAATAAAGGAAACATCAAAATTTCTCCAAGTATCCTTAGCGTTCGAAAAACTTAATTGAATTAAATGTAACTAATGACGGTATCAATGACAAAAGTTAAAACGTAATATAAGGCCCTTCCAGCTTTATTATACATATATGGGTTTGGTTGCTAGACACCTGTTATACAAATAACGTAGCTATTGTTAAAAGTTTACAAAGTAAATGCACCGTACATATTGCAAACCTTTCCTCAACAAATAGCCAGTCATTTAGGTCCATTATAAAGCAGTGACGAAAGTAGTGGTTATGATGGAAGTCTTCTATAGAGCTCTTGAGTAGTAGATATTAGGTGTTGAAGACGATGACGTTCATCCACGAGAAGTTACGTCCAGAGCCACGGTTCTCAATCTAATGTCTGACAGCCATTGCTTCTTGGCTGTAATAAATTTTCTTCAAATCCGGAGATGACTGCTTTGGTCCTGTAGCTTATGCTGAACTCTCCGTACTGCCTTCTTAAGGTCGCTCACTGCTGACAACATTTTCTAAGCCTGGTGTTAGGTGGCGAACAACCTGGCAAACTTATATACATGGTTCAGGAATGGCTCGTTACTTTTAAATTGTCCTAGGAGGTAGTTAGGTATGCAAATAAAATGCATTTGCTTTTAATATAAAATATAATCAAACTATTCGTGAGCAAACATTAATTAACATAAAAACCACAAGCAAACTTAATACATATAATATGTAAAAAATCAAATGCGCACTAGTGTGCATTTTTCTACAGATCACTTAAGCATAAAACCCCCTACCTTTGAGGAAGCTCCGCTTACCAAACGGCTACTTTTGAGCAACCTTTCAAAAGTGTTTGACCGTCTAGGATTGTTTGCTCCCATAATTGTACGAGCCAAAGTTCTCATGCAAAAGGTCTGGAAACTATCTAAAAGGTGGGATGATGTTTTGCCACCAGAATTTCAAGAAGAGTGGTTGAAGATCAAGAAAGACCTTGAGAACATATCATACCAGGAATTCCCATGCTTCTCAGCCAACAGAGGGACTAACTACTCTCTTCACATATTCTGTGATGCTAGTGAAAGGGCCTATGGGGCTGAAGCCTATTTGATGGACCAACACAAAGGTGCAAACCTGGTTTTCTCCAAAGCAAGAGTTGCTCCTCTTAAAAAGAAGAGCATACCACAACTTGAGCTGACTGCCAACTATAGTGCAGTCAAAATAGCTGACTACCTCAGAAAAGTTTTCACTACTGATGGTGTCAAGATTACTGACACTGTCATATGGTCTGACAGTAAAGTTGCCCTCCACTGGATTCAGAACAACAAATCTAAAACTGTCTATGTCCGCAACAGGGTGACCTTGTCTCTAGAGGAATTTCCGTGCGGCAGTTTAAGAAAAGTCAAATTTGGTTCCCTGGCTCAAGTTGGCTCCTGAGCCCAGAGATGTGGCCAGAGCAGACAGAGGTATCTGCATGCCACCCACCTGAAACACCTGAAGAAGTTTTAACTACAGCTGTCAGTGAAGAAGCTACTTGTCCCATAGATATCCATAGGTTCGCTTCCCTTCCTAAACTTGTAAATGTCACTAAGTTAGTAATTCAGTTCACTAGGCTCCTTAAGTGTACAATTGAGAATCATAAAACTAAGAACTTGAGACCTGTAAACTCTGAAAATGTCGAAGTACCGAACTCAGAAGCATTACGAATTCTTATTGGCCTCACACAGAGTCAGTACTTCCCAGAGATGTCATATCTTAACAAGAGTTCCCACAAAATTCCAACCAGAGTTAAATGCCTAGGCTTGTTCCTGGATGAAAGTGGACTTTTGAGGTGCACTGGGAGACTACAAAATGTGGACCACCTTCCACATAGCAGTAAATTTCCTCTGCTTTTACCTCCAAATTCTCCTTTGACTGGACTTATAGTCATTCAAGCACATGAAAGTGTTCTTCATGCAGGCGTTCAAGACACAATTTGCAAGGTGAGAGAAGAATACTGGATACCAAGACTGGGACAGTGTGTCAAGAAGATGAAAATGATATTGTTAAGATACAATAAAGTTTTGTACATACTTACCTGGCAGATATATACTTAGCTACAGACTTTGTCGTCCCCGACAGAAATTCGAATTTCGCGGCACACGCTGCAGGTAGGTCAGGTGATCTACCGCTCCTGCCGCTGGGTGGCAGGAATAGGAACGATTACCGTTCTAGAACCAGATTTTCTCTTCTTCCTGTCTCCTGAGGGGAGGCTGGGTGGGCCATCAATCATAGTATATATCTGCCAGGTAAGTATGTACAAAACTTTATTGTATCTTAACAATATCATTTTTGTACATGGAACTTACCCAGCAGATATATACTTAGCTGACTGACACCCTTGGTGGTGGGAAAGAGACAACTATTTACTGAATAGACAGGTAAACAACATACGTTGTAGGTAATAAATAAATAAAACCTTGGTTCCTACTTGATCAGGCGGAAGACTCCATGGCTAATGCCTAGGAATCTGCTTCGCCTCAAGAGCCTCAGCGAGGATGTGACCTATGGCTAAGAGTTCTTGTGGGTCTGTCGATGGGGTCTTATCCATTTACTCGACAGAGCCTCTTACATGACAATATGCCTATGCCTAGTGGCATAATTAAGGAGCACAACACCGATCCCGATCACCTGATCCTAACACGAGGGTTAGTGCTTAAGTTGAAAAGAGTTATCTACAAACTCCTTTCAAACAACCCAAAGAAAAAACACGACGTTAAATAAAATTTAACTCACTAGTTAAGGATCAGTATCTGCTCCCTATCCCAGCAATGTATCCGCAGACACGTATCAACCAAGAGAGAAGGATCCCTCGAAGGTTATCTTGACATCCTTCAGATAATGGGAAGTCAACACAGAGTTGCATCTCCCGTATGTGACAGCTAATATGTCCTTATGACATATTGTTAGGGAAAGAACAAGAATTCGGAAAAGCTCGCACTTCATGCGCTTTTAATTCTCAGCTGTTTGAAGGAATCATCAATGCACTTATCAAGTGCTTAGGAGATCACAATGTCTCAAAGAAGGCCAGGGCGTTCTTTGATATAGATCTCTTCTGGGTGAAGCCTGGAGCCTGGCTAGCGCTTCGTGCCTGGCAGGCGCCTAGCGCCTGTCTAGCGCCTCGCGCCTGGCTGGAGCCTTGCGCCTGAATGGCGCCTAGAGCCTGGCTGGCGCTTCGCGCCTGGCTGGTGCCTGATTGGCTCCTCCCTCCTGGCTAGCGCCTCGCGCCTGGAAGGCACTTGGAGCCTGGCAGAAGACTTCATGATTACTGTCTATGAGTCTGCATGCCTCAAGAGTTTCAGCGAGGTAGGGACCTATGACTGACAAACCCTTCTGGATCATGTCAATGGGGGCTAGCCCGCTTACACGACAGAGCCTTCTCGGATCGTGCCAATGGGGGCTGACCCACTTACATGGCAGAGCCTTACCTGTATCATATCAATGGGGACTAGCCCTCTTACATGACAGAGCTTTAGGTTTCTCTTTACTGGAAGGAGCCTTGCGCCTGGATGGATCCTCAATCCTGACTGGAGCCTAGCCTTGAAGGAGCCTGGCACCTGGATGGCGCCTGGCTGGCTTCTAGAGCCTGGCTGGCGCCTCACGCCTGGCTTGGCTCCTCCACACTTGCTGGAGCTTCGAGCTTGGAAGAGTCTCTAGGCTGTCTGGCGATGTCCACATCGGACACTCTTATATCTGTCCGATTTGTTCGCCTCTGGCGCATTTGGCGCCAGGTTGGAGGCCCGCTTTCCTTCTCAGTATCCGACCATGACAGAGTTCCTTGGAACTGTCCGCCTCTGGCGTTTTTCGCCTGTATTCGGCATTTGGCGGCGCCTGGCTGGCGCTACATTGTCCGAGAGTCCTGAACAACCACATAGTTTATCAGGAGACTGGAGAAGGGTGGAAGAAATTCTTCCCCTTTGAGCTTTTGGCCCCTGGCAAGGGGAGGTGATTTTTTTTTTTATTTTTTTTTATTTTTTTTTTTATTTTTAGTCAGCTACACCCAGTAGACGACAGGATATCTAACAATACGAGAGAGAAGAGTCTTCCTCCGAGGAGGATCCTTCGTGAACACTTCTTTTGCTAACGAGATCTCTTCTTACATGTTGATGAGGTTCCTCGTTGCAGAATCTTCCCTATCCTTGCCCGAAGGAAGGGAAGGAGTCTGGAAGTCGAAGGAGACTCTGAGCTGAAATTGGGCGGAACCCTGATTTCTAGCTCTTATTGTATCCTTCTGAATACCTTCTGGGAAGCATTTTGAGCCCTCATCGCACCCCGAAGACTCTGTAGGCAAACGTTTAAACCATCTCTTCTTCTGTAGATGAAAATGTAAGTACCCTGCCTGGGCAACGAAACTTCTATCTGAAAGCGTTGCGTCAGGAATAGAGGGATTTAGTTCTTTTGCCAGACATACTATGCTGGCAAGAACCCATTGCCGAGTCTCCATTGAATCTGATGCGAGATTCCAATGCACAAAAAATTCACTTGTCTTCTTGGTCGTTTAGGGCTAAGAGAAACAAAGAATTCCTTCATAAACTTCCTCAAAGAAGTTTGATGAGGAGCAGTTCCATTTTGTCGGAACACGGAATCTGTGGCCACAAAAAGATCCCATTCGAAGTACATGATATCCTACTCTTGTCGTATTGCGGTATCGTATAAGATCCCGAAGATCTTAATCCTCTGTTATCTCTAATTCCCCTTGTAGAGACAGAGTATAGCCTTTTACTACGTTCTTTGATAGCAGATATATACATAGGTGATTCTTCCCTCTGAAAGTGAAGAAAAAACCTCGCTATGTGGTTCACAGAGGTATCGGAAGAGGACAGTTTCCTCATTCCATCTAGCACGATCTGCAGCAATTCTATGTCTTAGCCATGACTATTGTCATTTACCTTGAAAAAACCTCTCATTCATGTCCACTTCTGGTCAGTCTGCAGGCGGACAGACTCAGAGTGGAGAGGTTTTTTAGGTCTATTTATAATAGATTCTGATAGAATATCCAGATACTCTTGGAAAAGCCTTACAAAACATGCTGTGAGAAGAACGTGACTTCTGTGAATCCAACCTCTCTAAGGCCAAAATGAGGCATACATCCTCTCTTCCTTTGACGCCCATTTATCTTAATATCTGTTAAGAATTTATAACTAGGGGAAAAAAGACTAAAGTTTATTCCCCTTCTTTAAATTTAAAGATGTCTTATATTGCTACCTCTCTTGGTTCGAGGAAAAGGAAGCAGTCTAAAGGAAGCCTGTTCGTCTTCTACCTTACAAAGAGATCTATGAAGAAGACTTTCCGCAGGTTCTCACAACTCTTTTCAATAAATGTTAGACATACGTTAACAGTTATTATCTTCGATCGAGAAGGTTCTCACGGACATGCAAAATCTTGCATCGAACCTCTTAAGGATTGTTATGTTCCGTGTCTGTTCCCAAATACGTTCTCTTTTGTTAACGCGAACAGGGGCGAAAAAAGAGATTCTCGATGCTCTTTGCGATATGAGAGAGTCGTGGAATTGGCCTAAGTGATTAAAATAAATCATTTCATCATTCCTTGTAAGCGACCCCTTTTCGATTAAATGGGTAACGAAATCAGGAACGAATCTTGCCGTTACCGAGCCTGCTGTCCGAGAGGCTACTGGACTCTTAGGTTAATAACTCGCTAAAACGAGA
This sequence comes from Macrobrachium nipponense, assembly GCF_015104395.2. Classification (NCBI taxonomy): domain Eukaryota; kingdom Metazoa; phylum Arthropoda; class Malacostraca; order Decapoda; family Palaemonidae; genus Macrobrachium; species Macrobrachium nipponense. Next base: position 95,975,843 of record NC_087200.1, on the reverse strand, counting down.
AAATATCTTGGATGGTGCTTCTGGCGCGGCTGGCGCTTCTGGCGCAATTTGCGCCAGGCTGGCGCTTCCTTCTAGTTCTTTTTAGGTTATGTGCCATAACATCTATGCCTTTATGGTACCCGACATCCTTCACATGTTAATTCCGTTCTTAGTGGGAAAAAACTTTTATAAACGTAGTATAGTCCATTCAGGGAAACAACTTCTGCCACTAAGAGAATGTTTCCCATCCGACTCACCCAACTTCTCTTGAGCAATATCCGATTCTAAAAAGGTTGTGTGCGTTTCTCGAAAAGATGAGAGAATTATATATATCGCGCTCTGCCGTATTAGAATCCTTTATAATACTGTCACATTGTGGTAAACAGCATTAATCTAGGAAACCTTTGTAAGGATATTAGGAATTCTGTAGTTAACCTCGGTATGTGCATAAGACTTCACCATACCGTAGTCTTAAAGTGAATTCTCTACTACATTCATCTTCTCACTAAGCATGTACTCTAATAAGCCATGCTTTCGTAAGCATGAGAGCATTATACAATATAGAGTTCCGCTGCGTTAGAATCCTTTAAAAATGTTACCTACGGTAAACAGCATTGAAATGTTGTAATATCTTTCTTATTGAAAGCTTCTTAGCAAAAGGCAGACAATATTTTATTTATGTTTGCTTAACTATCCCCTCAATCCGAGGCTAAAACCACGATTGTAGGGGAGAGACACGGTTAGTCATTCCATCCCGCAGGAGAGAGACATGTAACCGACCACTCATGACCGACACCTATATGATACTGTGTTGGTGTCTAAGCGATAGCAGTCTCGTTAGCCGACTGGCCTTACTCTTCCAGAGTTGCCAGCTACTCCATTTAATAAAGGAATCTTATAAAATTATTATCGAACTTCAGGAAGTTCTTATAATGCATATTTAAGCGAAACAAGACTTCGATAAATCTAGAAGCTAAGTAGGTGTTGTCTTAACAATCCCTTTAAGCGTAGTCCTTCCTAGGAAATTCCTGGAAGGATACTGGTAATTGAGTTGCTCAGCAAAGAAGTAACTACGGTATGTGCTTATAATTTGCCGTATCGTATTCTCATACAGCAGATACTCTACTACCTTCTTTCCCTGCCGAGGCAGATAGAGAAAGGAAAAATTTTACTATCTTCGTTCTTTTCGTTAATAGAACGATAGAAAGAGTATATATATCTCCTTAAGGAAGGAAGTTAATCCAGGAACTCTTTAAATCTTCGTGATTTCCTCATAAATCGTGGAAGAGACAGAATTCCTGTTCATCTGTAGGGTTTACGGAAGGAAGTAGATATTTCCTATCCGCCATCATACCCAAACGTCGATGAGATTCTTATAAGAAAACTCCCAAAGCTCTTGCCTCTTCATAACGAGGGAAGAGCATGAATGAAGGAGAGAGTCCTCTGAATAATGAAAAAAATGGCTTCTCTTAGTATCAGAATCCTTCTGGCAAAAGCGACGGCCGCCTGTGCGACATCTTGCACCTTTGCCAGGGGAAAGTTGCTCAAGTTAAAAACTCAAAGAGGAGCCTCGCGACTGACCTCTCTCTCATAAGAAGAATAGGAATATTCTGGCGCCTGACTCCTTGCGCCTAGCGCCTGGAATGTTCCGCACGCTAGAAAGGAGACTCGCTCCTGGAACGTTCCGCTTGCGTGGAAGGTCCCGTGCGCCCTGATAGTTCCGAGCGCCTACTAGACCCCTTTTAGAAAGAGCCTCTTGCCCGGAAACGTTCAATGGAAGGATCGTTCTGATTGCCACTCTACTATAAGGCTCCTTGCTCTAGCCGTCTGTTTTTCTGGCGCAATTTGTGCCAGGCTGGCGCTTCGTCTCTTTGAAGGCGCCTTGTGCCAAGAAAAATTTTCTAGAACGCGGCTCGTGTTTGGTTGTAGGAACGCGGCTCGCGCTAGTCTGTTAGCTGGAACGCGGCTCGCTGCTGGCTATTGGAACGTAGCTCACGCTAGCTTGCTGGAACGCGGCTTCCTGGCAGCGGCTGGCTCTTGCTCAGTGTTCTCTTAGTTTTCAGAGAACGCGCTAGATCATCGAAACTCCAAACATACATTCTTCGTCTTTTCGGATGTAAGATGAAGAGACGCATTTTTTTAAGGATGCCTTATCAATGGCTATCCTTGGCAGTCTGGGACGTTCTACAGAACCTGCCGAGGGGACGCCTGACCGGTGGGGGTTCTCCCTAACCTTCCTGCAGCTGTCGACTTTCCTCCTCCACTGGGTCTGGGAGTTTGGAAGAGGTCTAGGCCTGGAAGCGCTACGGAGCCGATCAGACGCACCCTCCACTGCACTGGGAACACTATATTCACTTCTTACCTTTTAAGAGCTCGCCTTTTGAGCTCCATCCATTTATCTTCAAATTTGCACATATGAATTTGTAGATTCTGTGGAGTAAGAAGGTGATGAGGATGCAACAACTACTAGTATTGTCAATACTCTAACTGCTCGTTAGTACGAGAGCTCTTAAAGCTTCTAAAGGAAGCGTATCTAGTTATATGCTTTCTGACTTCCTGAAGTAGGAAGTTAGATCTTATATTTCCCTCATCAAGTTCTAACACTTATACACGTATTAGTGAAAAAAAAAAAATCAATATTTCCCTTATTGCAAAATATATGAGTGTCTACCGAAAAATTCGGTAGTTTCACGTAATATATTCTTTGAAATTTGGAAGCCAAATTCATTAAAAAGTTAATAAAAGCATATGCCAAACCAAAGACCCAGTACTTCCCTGCAAAAGACAGCCCAGAAGGTCGATGGCGATGAAAAAACGAAAATCAAGTCAGGAGGTAGCAACAACGTATGTTGACACTACCGCGATAGAGAAAATCTAGTTCTAGAACGGTAATCGTTCCTATTCCTGCCACCCAGTGGCAGGGGCGGTAGATCACCTGACCTACCTGCAGCGTGTGCCGCGAAATTCGAATTTCCTTCGGGGACGACGGAGTCTATAGCTAAGTATATATCTGCTGGGTAAGTTCCATGTACAAAAATGAAGTGTCACCTATGTAACCGTCTGGAAGGACCTGCCTTGCACAGGCCTCCTTTGCCACCTCTACCAGCTTGCAGAGTGAACAGTCTCCAGCCGTTTGAGGTGACTGGAGTAGATTTGACTGGACAAATTCTTATCTGCAATCCAGACACTAAAGAAATGGACAAGGTTTACACAGTCGTGTTCACTTGTACCTCAACACGAGCTTGTCACCTGGAAGTGGTAAAAGACTTAACCAGCACTGCTTTTCTCAATTCCTTCAGGTGATTCACTGCGCGTACAGTCCACACTGACTAGGGAAAATTGTAAATGGACATTCATCACACCTTGGGCACCCCATCAAGGAGGCTTCTGTGAGAGGATGGTTGGCAGTGTCAATTCAGCCTTAAATAAAGCAATACTCAAGAAGATGATTAATTCTGATGAACTGAATACCACTGTCACTGAGATAGAGCGTTGTATTAACAATAGACCTCTTACATATGTGGATGCTACGTCTCCAGATACCACCGATGCCCTTACCCCTTCTCACCTGTTGTATGGCTACCGGTTAAACTCTTTACCCACTGCCATAGACCGGGACTATCTGAATGACCCAGATTTTGAGCTTGACCACAAACAATGTAATGAGAGATTCAAGTTTGTATCTCAGGTAATACATGCATTCCAAGAACCGTGGGAGAAGGAATACTTGCAGTCCCTAAGAGATAGACACTATTTCAACGGGGATCAGACCCGACCGTTCCAAACTAGGATTAAAGTAAGAGATGTGGTGCTAGTACTTAATGAAACCCCTTGTTGCATGTGGAAATTGGCAAGGGTCATTCAGCTGATGCCCAACTCTGATGGAGTGGTCAGAGTTGTGAAGTTACAGACCGGCAATGGAGAGACAACTAGGTCAGTTGACAAACTTTGCCCGCTGAAGGTCTCTAAGCCAGAGGATGTGTATACTATAGATGCTGCGGAGCAAAATTTAGAAGACAGTAAAAATGCTGAAAGCTATCAAGCAGAAGAAGAGAGACCGAAGAGAAGAGCCGCCACCAACTCGAGGTGATTCTTACAGCAGTTGATTAATGATGAAGCTGTTTAACCGAACACAAAACTGAGGATGTCTTAAATTTATATTGTACATATCCATTTTCTAACTTTAACAAAGTCACTGCTAAGAGCTACAAATAACTATACTCCATTTTCTTTAGTATAAGCTCTGCAGAAATTCTAATATTATATTTTGAATACTTTGATTAATTTTGCATAGCATTTAAAATATTTGATAGATAGATTTAATAAATAGATTTAACTGTCCCTTCAAATTAGTTAAGAAATGATTTAATTGATTTAGGGAGTGATAAGAACCATTGACCTGGCATAGGCGTTTTTTTTGTAGCTATAGGCCGAGCACGGGTTTTTTAAGGCCTTGTTCAAACAGACAGCATGGTAGACGGACGACAACTTGTTTCGTAAACTTCGTCTTGAGTTTAATTTACGTAGTGTAGGGTTGTAGAAATTAATAACCCTCAAGATAATTGGTTTGTATCATCTCCTTTCCTGTTTGTACCTATCCTAACCCATATCCTATCTGAATCCTTATCTGCAACCAAACTTTGAAACGGCCATTCATACTAAGCTGTCATCGGAAAGAGTCGGTAAGTAGAATAACATTTCTTATCAATGTATCCATTTAGTTCCACGAATATAATTAGAGGTCGCTGGTTTTGCTGATTAAATATATAGGAATTGTTTTTAGTTTAGGAGAGCGAATTAAGAGGTGTGTGTCCAAACTGGGCTAACTTAAAGGTAGGTTAACATACCAATTTTCCACAAAGGCTAGGCCACCGTAATTGGATGGCTGATTTGAGCCAAAATTCATTCGTTAGGAAGCGGTTTCATCTATTAACGTTTAACTTGCTTATTTAAGATGTAATGCACTATTTTCTTTACCTTAAATAAATTTTGAGCCCTTTTACGTAGTTAGGCCTTGTGTGTATTTGCGACCTCGCTATCAATTGCTTTTTAGTTGATTTGCTTTTGTAAGTTGTCTGTTGGCATGAATCCACCTTTCAGTTCATGTATTTTGTTAAATTTATATAGTTTAATTTTGCGATAAAATTGGGGTTCACAATTTTATCACAAAATTAAAACTATTTAATGAAATCAACTTTAAAACAATTGATAACGAGGTCCCAAATACACACAAGAACAAGACAGGGAAGTTTAAAAATTCGTGGGAAAAACCTTGTGACCTCAGTCTCCAGGATCCAGTCTGTCTCTAAAAGTTTCACACCAAAAAAACCCTTATTAGTGTAACATTTCACCTGTTCAATTTTTCCGATATCGACATTCACATGAACTACAATATTTGATATGTCCAAAATCGCATTCACCACCTAAATGTATAGAGGGATATTTATTAAATTGCATTTCAAAGTGTAAAATAGGCACTTATCCGTATGTTTACATCAGTAAGTTGTCGCTTCAACTGGTTTGTGTGATGTCACAAAATCACATGCGCAAAATTGTCCCAAAAAATTTGTCACTAGAGTGGGACTACCTTGTCGATACTATATAGCGCTTGGACCTATCTTTGCTGGTAGCTTCATGTGATTGCTGGAGGAGCACATGCTTGATACTTGTCCCTTTAGTTATCATCAACTATTCTATAAACGGTATGTTGACAACAGTTTTACATTCTTTAGAAGTCAGTTTGATGCTAGAGGTTTTTAACTTTCATCAACTCATTTCACCCTAACATCAAATTCGCTATTGAACATCAGACCAACAATCAGTTACATTTTTTAGATACTTTAATTACAAGCTCCTCTCAAGGCTTCTTAACTTCTGTTTTTAGAGAAATGACATTCACTGGTCTTGTTACAAATTTTTATAGTTTTGGTTCTCTTAATTTTAAGATTAATGCCTTATGAACCATGCTTCACTGAGCCTTTGCTTTATTCTCTAGTTGGCAAGCTTTCTACAATGAAATCACGTTCTTGCAACCGTGAAAATCAAACTTTTACCTACAAACCCACTGAATATTGGTAGCCTTTTCAGCCTCAAGGACTGTTTGGATCCATTGATGACCTCTTGTGAATTTACATGTTTAGGTGTTTGTCCTCGATGTGATCGAGGAACCTATATTAGATCGACACAGGTTACTAAAGGCCCAATCGACATAGAGCTGTCAGCTATAGAAATGGCACTAAGCTTTCAAATCCTGAATTTTCCAACATACCAATAAATGTAGGTATTCCATTCAGTACAAGGTCTTTAAGGCTTTGGGCAGAGCTTCCAATCATAAAATTTTAACAAGTAATGAATCATTGTTTATTAAAAAAACTGGTCCCCTCACTGAACACCCATACCGCGTTTACACCTCTATACCCATGATATAATAATGGCAAGGTAGTGTTTGGGACTCATTTGCCCATGTGATTTTGTGATGTCACGCAAACCGGTCGATCCTGGAGACTGAGGTCATGGGATTTTTCCATGGTTTTTAAACTTCCCTGCCTTGTCCCTGTGTGCAACTGGGAGCTTGTTGTGAATTGTTTTCAAGTTGATTTCCTTTTGTAAGTTGCTTTGCCGCGAGTCCGCCTTTTAATTCATGTATTTACATAGTATAATTTTGGGATGAAACTGTGAACCACAATTTGATCATGAACTATGTAAATTAAACAAAATATATGAACTGAACGGCAGACTCACGTTAATGAACAACTTAAAAATGGTAGGGTCAAAAACTCAAGTTTTTTAACCAACCTCTGACTAGTAAAGTTTGATGGTTGATTTTGGAACTTTAATGCATTTGCATTAAAATAAGCTCCTGTGCACACTTCAGGAAAGCAAGAAATCTAAAATGGCAGAATTGTCCATCTAGATAAAATAATATTTTCTGCAAATGTTCTAAATACCTTATTAATACCTCTTTTCATATAATTTGCGGGTAAGGAATCCATTTCTGATGTTAGTTTTGTGATTACAGGTCTCCTTTGTGATAATTTTTTTTTAAAGTTATAGGACGTGTGATGCAAGATACCAACATATTTTGCATAATACTTACCATTTTTTCAGATGCTTTTGAATGCTAGGACATTGTTACTGTGCATGCATCCATTGATCAATTGCTGTTACACCTGAATTGAAAAGAGATAAAGAAATTTAGTTACATGCTTGATTTAGGTATTGAATTTGTAACATTTTTATTTGCTTTTATTGTTACAAGAAAATCATTGATCTAAACTGTGTATTCCTTACTAAGTGTTGCTCTCTTTCACATTTCAGTACTGGTGAATGATTGTGAACAAGCTATGCAGAGCACATACCGACAAAGTAAATGATGTCCTCTACAGAGTTTAAGGGTCCTCTGCAGTGTGGAAAACCTTGTGACACGTCAGATTCAACAAATCATATAACAGAAGACGCCTGGAATAAATTGAAATCCAAAGCTTTAGATTGGAAGGGTCTTGATAGATATGGGAACGTGTTTGATACTCTTCACTGGGAACTGGGACCCTATGGTAAACATATGCACATTAACTGTCAAATTGATATATCAAGCTCAGATAAACTAACAAGATCAAAGAAGAGACGACCGAACAGCATATACCCTCATCTGCACCAAAGCGTCTGCAATCAGGTGTAGGAGTAGTACATGATAAACATGTGTGCCTGGTGCATGAAATCGAAGGATACCAAGCATCCTGAGCGAACAGGACAGGGACAGTGATTTCTCATACCTTATAAGCCTGTATGGATTGTCTTTAAAAGACACACCATATTGTTGAAAGATGATACCATGAAGGACAGAATCAACTGCCTCATTGACTCAATCACTGATCCATTTGCAGCAGAGATAGGGGCCACCATAAGTGCTGGCTGAAGTACATAACCCCATATCAAAAAATGTCTAGTGAACAAAAGATCCCTCTCCTGCAAAAAATGCCTTTTCGTTAGTCACAAACTATGTTCACAGATCATGTTTGTCAGGCTATTTTTGTTGACCATGAGATTAGGACACTTCAGGGATTACTCAAAGATTATCAAGGCATCATGGAAACCTATAGCTTACCTACATCAGAGACCAAATCAAGCCACATAAAAGATATTCTAATTAGAGAGTTAGGAATTGGAATGGGGTTTTACAGTAGTTCTCTGAAGAAGCAGAATGAAATTGTATATGATAGTAGTGGCAGTGGCTCATATATTGAGGCTGCTATCACATCAATGGGGATTAGCAATGAGCAACTCTTAGAGAATATAGCAAATAGGTTGAGAGCTAGGATCACACGAATTGAGGCCATCCCCTGGGCTTCCACAGGTAATTGAACTTGAACAGCAGTAAAGAGCTAGTTGATACATTTCACAAAACGGGGGTTTGAATTGTGTATTCACAGGTACTCCTTTGAGATGCGTGGGCAGTACATGACCTCCAGCTCAGCAAAGATTGCCCAAATGAAATCACTGAAGATACACCAGCCGTTGTAATTGTTGGCAATTATGATTTTCAGAATATGTTAACTATACTCTGTTTTTTTTCATCTGTCCATCCGCCTGTGGTGTTTTTGTATGGTAACACTGCGTCCCGGGCTTTAGATAGTTACGCTATTTGTAAGTTTTAGGTAAATGAAAGGATATCTGGGTGTACATTTGCAACTGAAAAGTGTTTTAATAATTTACTGTATGCGAATTACACCATTAATATTCGAAATAAGATATTATTATAATCGTTGAATGTAAGCTGAATGTAACTATCTAAAGCCCGGGACGCAGTGTTACCATACAAAAACACCACAAGGCGGATGGACAGATGAAAAAAAACAGAGTATAGTGGGGGCACTTCACATCATACAAATGTAATGTATGTCCAGCCGGTTTCCTTGGAATTTTCAGTCCTCCATCTGGTGAATGGGTTAAAGATTCTAAAGCATTATCATTGACACTGAAGGATCTTGTAACAGGTATGCAGACCCATGACCATTGTGTTACTCACCAGAGGGGTGAGCCACCAGTCAGCACCAGGGTGTTGCCTGAAGCTTGTAGAATCAAACCTCATTGAAAACATGGCATTATTCATACGCTGGTGCATGCAGTAGCTTTTGGTGAGCGACCTAAGCCTGCTGATCAGAGAGTTCCTAGTTTCTTTGGCTTTCAGACTATAATTTCAGCTAATACGAAAAGCAAAGCATATTATTTCATGGCCTATCCTGATCCACCCAAAAAATCAGTTCTCAATGATGTTATGCTAAAGGTGACGAATACAGTGGAGAAAAAACATATGCTATTTGTGGTTGTTGTTAGTGACCAGCCAGTGAACACTCTGCTAATCGAAATAAATGCCAGGGGACTGCTGCAATTTGTGTGATCTAAGCTCTCAACCTGTTTGCTATATTCTCTATGAGTTTCCTGTTGCTAATCCTCATTGACGTGATAGCAGCCTCAATATATGAGCCACCACCACTACAATCATATACAACTTCATTCTGCTTCTTCAGAGAACGACTAAAACCCTACTCCAGTTCCTAATTCTCTAATTAGAATATCTTTTATGTGGCTTGATTTGTTCCCTAGACTAGGTAAGCCATAAGTTTCCATGATGCCTTGATAATCTTTGAGTAATCCCTGAAGTGTCCTGATCTCATGGTCAACAGAAATAGCCTGACAAACATGATCTATGAACATAGTTTGTGCCTCACGAAAAGGCACTTTCTGCAGGAGAGGGATCTTTTGTTCACTAGACATTTTTTGATATGGGGTTATGTACTTCAGCCAGTACTTATGGTAGTACCTTATCTCTGCTGCAAATGATTGAGTCAATAAGGTAGTTGATTCTGTCCCTCATGGCATCATCTTTTAACACTATGGTGTGGCTTTTAAAGACATTCCATGCAGGCTGATAAGATATGAGAAACCACTGTCCTGTTCGCTCAGGGTGCTTGGTATCCTCTGGTTTCATGCACCAGGCACACGTTTATCATGTACTACTCCTATGCCCAATTGCAGACACTTTGGTGCAGAGGAAGATATAAGATGTTCTGTCGTCTCTTCTATGATCTTGTTAGTTTATCTGAGCTGATATATCAATTTGACAGTTAATGTGCATATGTTTACCATAGGGTCCCAGTTCCCAGTGAAGAGTATCAAACACGTTCCCATATCTATCAAGACCCTTCCAGTCCAAAGCTTTGGATTTCAATATATTCCATGCATCTTCCGTTATATGATCTGTTGAATCTGACGTCACAAGGTTTTTCCACACTGCAAAGGACCCTTAAACTCTGTAGGGGACATCTTTTATTCTGTCAGTATGTGCTTTGCACAACTCGTTCACAATCGCACACCAGTACTGAAATGTGAAAGAGAACAACACTTAGTAAGGTGTACACAGTTTAGAACAATGGTTTTCTTGTAACAATAAAAGCAAATTCTGTCGTGAATTTCACGAGCTTTACACTAGTTCATGCCCAGATGGTGTGGGTTGATGACAAAATCTTAAAAGACAAAGCTGCTACTTCTCGGTGGAGGGTTGAAGAGGCAAAGTCAACTGAATTTTTAAGTTTTATTACAAAAAACGACATTAAAGGCCAAAAAGGAATGACAATACATGAAATAAAACCCAATCTTACACATAACGTGGCCGCCATTGAATTCTGAGTTACAAGGCGTATTATTTAAGTTAATTATGAACTTACAGATTACAGACCCACATGATTTACTCATTCAAAGATTGCTGAACATGATAATCCCAAAATCTAATGCTGAACGACACTGTCTGATTGCAGAGGAGAGGTTGCAACCTACCAGACTTCGAATGGCACCATGAGAAGAATGCTGGCCTCCACTTGGGGTAGCTTAGATTACAACTTTGGTGACGCCAAACGAGCGCAAACTAGAGAATGTTTTTTACGTCGTACTTTCAGATGGGGGAAATTTAATCTTTAACACTCGGCATGAGGGTTGAAATATATTTAAAGTTATATTTTACGTTACTTAAATTTGGCTACCCCCAATGGCTATCTGCAATGCGGCGATTTCGCCTAGTGCGATTCCCTTGTTTTCATAACAAATACATAAGATAATTTTATAATAAAAAATCATGAAATGCTAAATTTTCTAATAAGAAATTAATATTCTCCTCTTCTGATCAGTTTTGTCTGGATTCGTACGGACGCTTACATAAAAGGATTTCTGCTAATAGGTAACGGTGCTACTTTGGCTTGTTATCTACGCGTCACCTACTCCAAGGTGGTAAACACTGTATGGTAAATGCAAAATAGATGGCCGAACGAACATATCGTTTATGAATATAATTTGTTGACCACAGACCATAGAAATGGGTGTATATAATATTCTGATCCCCAAGGGGCTAGTACTAAACATGGCATCCTAAGGAGCTTCATCCATTTTTAGTACTATGGTACCTAGGTAACTGTCTGCACTCGTCTTGGATTATTCTTGCTAAACTCACTTGACGCTCCAGCAGGTTTGTCGCTAAAAGGGGGATCTGTCCCTTTTTGCGAAAAATTTAGTAACTAAATCAAGCAGTAACTAAATGTGTTTACCTCTTTTCAATTCAGGTGTATCAGCAATTGATCAATGGATGCATGTACAGTAAGTTCCAGAAATGAAGCCACAAATTTCAGAGGAATTCGTTCGAAAATCACTAACTGGCAACTACAACTCGTAGCTGAAAAACTTTTTTTTTTTTTCTTTTTTACAGTGAAAGCTCTATCAAGCAAAGTAAAGCTAACATATGATGCACAAATATCAAATCTATGATATATATATAACAATCATAAGAAAAAATTACGGTAATAGTAATTATTTTAAAGTATAGTAATTACTTCAAACTATAGAAATGAAACAATTTGAAATTTTCGTTCAACAGAGGATTACCAACATTACCAATGTATATTTCGAACAATGTGGAAACAAATATTTAATATCATAGTGTATTATCAATTATTTAGCGAAGATGCATAAAACCATGCAAGTATCAATAGAATGTAATGGGAAAATCTCCACAAACATAATCAACCATGAATGCACCTAGATTCAACAAAGAAGCTGGGTGTGGTTGGTCTTTCTGATTCTAGCTTCAAGGACCGAACATAAAACACCATCTTCGAGAAAGGCTCAAACTGCTGCTGCTACCTTCAGGTGACTAGGCCTAGTTCCGGGCATAGCAAGGCTTACAATGCAGGGCCACTGTCTGTTATTTAGGCAAAGATAGAACCATTAGGACCAACACCAGGGCCTCTCCTTGCACCTGGGGGACAGACTCGCTATATAAAAATAAGAAAGACGGTCGCAAGGAACAAGAACACCTGTAAAATCACCACCTGGTTAAGTAGGGAGACGACAGACCCCAACCACCCCCTCCTCCCCTCTACCTCTACCTCTACCCACAATCCTAACTCCACCTTTTTCACTCCAACCTTTTACCTCAAATCTTCGAATCATATTCCAACCATGAAATTTAAGACTGAATTTGCGAAGTGGGCATATCATAAGGGAGTGATATCACCCAAATTCATATTTCCTTTTCCATGGACAACTAGTAATCAGTTCGATCCAGTCAAGCATTATTGTATAACAGAAATTTGGATTGCGTTTTTTTTTTTTTTTTTTTTTTTACACTAACTTGTGTCTTATTTATATTTCATTTAATCAGTTGCTAAACATCTCTGTGCATCATCAAAAGAAATCATAGTAACTTTCGATAAAACGCTATAAAAGTCGGAAGTTAATTTACAAACCATATTAGGCCAATGCTTATGCACTCGGTTCTTGCTGCCACTCAATAGTGAACACTTGATATCACACATTGAGAGCTGCAGATGTTTCTATAGAGAAATTATTTTTTTTCTTGTAATAAACAATTATTGAAGTAACACTGATCATTCACTGGGGAAATACTTTCTGTGCTTATACAGTTAATCACTGATATGTATTATCAGATAAAGAGGATGACAATAATTGGAATAAAATATACTAACTGGCAACCCCACGAGTTTCTAAAGAAGTACGATCAATTATGAGATTTGTCGCTTCACTTCTGGAACTTACTGTACAGCAAATCAATATCACAGGAGACCTGTAATCACAAAACTAAGGCTGGGTTTGGCGATCAATCTCCTATAGTCGCGGGGTTTGGGCTCAACAAAAAAAGAAAAGTCAGCTGATATAGACTCCATGGCGTCTTCCACAATGAACCATTACAACATCATTGCGCAAGTTGAGATGAGATTAGGTATTTACGTAGACGCGCAAGTCAGTGATGATTTAGGCCACACCCACATTTAACAGGACGGCGAGTTCCGTGAGGCAAGACGATTTAATTGCGATTTAGTTACATAATATTCCGACTTACGTAATGGGATTATACTGAGTCGTGAACATGGATGCCACTATATATATATATATATATATATATATATATATATATATATATATAATTATATATATACTCTAATAACTAAATCAATATTTTCCATTTATTTCCCATAGATTCATAGTGTTTCAGAACCCCCCATAAATCTTCTTCATGATCGTATCGAGTCCTTGGTGTCAGCCGCTTGTGTATTGCATAACAATTTTTATGATAAAAATCCAAGTGCCAGGAATGATGCAAATCGAGAGGACCCAGTGACAATTGAGGTCGTCTTCGTGATTATGTTAACTCCCCTTCAGACTTCATTCATTGACAGAAATCAATGACATGCTAATAAAACGATAAATAATGTATTTTCATGTTTTAGAAAACATGTTGAAAAACTATGTAAATTTCCCGGATAAAACTTAAAATTCAAAATGATTTATATGATTACCAAATATATTTTCTTTTAAGTAGTATTCAGTGTCATATTTATCTATATATATGAAGTTCTCATATTATATCAAGAATACCTACTAGAAATCTTTAATGCAATACATATTCTACTCAAAATAGAAAATCCTTTTCATTTCTTATACTTCAAAACATGTTAATATATAATGACTCTGATTGCAAAGAACTCAGCTCACTAAAGAAAATCATGTTAAGAAACAGTAAATTTCGTGAATAAAAGTTAAACTTCGTCTTTATTTATATAAAGAAAATTATGTAAAAAAAACTGTGTAAATTTCGTGAATAAAAGTTAATCTTCATCTTTATTTATATTGCAGAATATATTTTTGTTTAAGTTGTATCCAGTGTCATATTTAGCTATATCTGAAGTTCTCAAATTATATCAAGAATGCAGAAAATCTTGAATCCAAAACCGAGGCAGCTATGGGCAATTAATTAAGCCCTTGAGCTACATTTATTGGCTGCTGACGGACACATTCTGACTCACTGCGCAGCCCCACTGCACACGTTGTGGGTTTGCCAAGCACACTCGGCAAGGAAAGTCAGGACACAGTTTTTTAAAATCTTCGGATATATATTTCTCAATAAGGCCACACCTGGCAATTCTAGAAAGGGGGCGGAGCTTCTAAATCATTGCGTTTGATGCTTTCTAGATTTCCATTAAATTTACTCCATAAACATTCTGTAGAAGTCCTATAAACATTTATACTTGAATGTAGAAAAAGGCTCTATATTATTAGTTAACGTTGGTTAGGTAACATCAGTTCAGGATGGAATATCGATCATCCGTTTTTAAAACCTACTGTGAAACCTGACTTATAAGTAATGTTTGACACTAAACTGCCGTAAAATTCATGCGTAATTGAAGACGGATCTTAATAAAAAGAGAGAGAATGTCTAAAAATTTGGGCAGTACTTGTGGAAATCGTGAGGAATAATACAGTAAAGAATGAAATATGACGAGAGAGAGCGCGTGCAAGTATAGGCTTATCGATAGAGATACTTAATTCATTATATTTACTTGAGAGATTGAGTGATAATATTTTTTTAAATATTTCAAAAGTGGAGAGAGAGAGAGAGAGAGAGAGAGAGAGAGAGAGAGAGAGAGAGAGAGAGATTATTTAATAAATTTATTACGCCTAAAGACGTCAAACAAAGTTACATATTAGCAGTTACATACATTACATCAGAAATCAACAGAAAAAAAAATTACAGCATTGAATCATCGGTATATCAATTACAAAATAACATATATGAGATCGTATTCTATTATCACAACAACTGCAACAGACAGTTTAGCAGCCACCAAAGTGAGGAAGACGAGTCAAAATTATGTCTAGGTTGGTCACCTTTCAGTAAATATTGGCAGGTTTGAAGTAAATTTTGTCCTTGAGGTAACAGATTCGTGGGGCAATGAAGGCAGTAGTGTTCAAGTTTATTGGCATTAGCAAGGTTACACAGTTTACATGAGGTGTAGTGTGGTATATCTAGTGTCTGTCCAACCTGCCACACAGGACGATATCCCAACCTTATCCTGGCACTTACAACATTATGCCTACGCACCATGAGTCCACGTCGCCGGTACTTATGACGGCTCTGCAGAAAGTTATCATGATGTTGTATGGAAACACTAGTGCCCCTCTCTGCATCCCTACGCTGTACTGTACAGGCAAAAGCGGCTGAATATATTCTATGTTTAAGGCAGCGAAGTGAGGGCTCAACATTTCTGTCATCAAGGTCCAGCGTGCAGGCAGCTTTAGCAAGACTGTCCACCATGTCATTCCCAGCAAGCCCAATATGGGAGGGCATCCACATGAAGGACAAGACAAGCGAGGCATTGTAAGCAGCAACGAGTTGACACAATATGTCTCGCACAACACGAGAGGGAGAGAGAGAGAGAGAGAGAGAGAGAGATAGAGAGAGAGAGAATGTGGTGATGGGGAAAGAATCTTGGAAGATATATATATATATATATATATATATATATATATATATATATAGAGAGAGAGAGAGAGAGAGAGAGAGAGAGAGAGAGAGAGAGCACAAGCATAGGCCCATCTGTAAGGATACCTAATTCATTATATTTACTTTGAGAAATTGAGTGATAACATTTTCTCAAATGTTTTAAAAGTGGAGAGAGAGAGAGAGAGAGAGAGAGAGAGAGAGAGAGAGAGAGAGAGAGAGAGAGAGAGCAAAATCTGCTTACGTGAAAGCATAGGCCTATTTATAACTACTTAATTTCATTATATTTCCTTTGGGAGATTGAGTAGTAATATATATTTTTAAAGTATATTTTAGAAGTGGAGAGAGAGAGAGAGAGAGAGAGAATTGTGGTATTGGTGACGGATTTGTGGTGGGAAAGGCAGAAGAAAAAATGGTGAGTCGGTGCACAGATACCTGGGAAACAGGGTGACATGACTGCCAAGATCGTGCTGCACTATGAAGGACCATAGTATTCAAGTTAATTCTCTGAGAAATTCATACCCTAATCCTGATTTCATTCGACAGTTGCCGTAACATTCCAAGATTGTAAAAAGAAGTTGAAAATTTCAAACACAGGCAGCAGCCATTCTTGCTCTCTTGATATAGTCTGTACTTTTGAAAATCTGTTTTTATCCACACATCATTCATGAAAAAAGCTGTGTCAAGTAAAAAGATTTATTACCACAAATAACTCAATATGTATTGCACAGACAAAGTTTTATATCGTGCAAAAAATGCTGATTTGTTGGGAGATCTTTCAGCCTTTTGGCAAAATAATGCAGTCGTGTAGGATACTTACGAACTACTTTGTAATGGGAGCATAGCCAGAAAATCTTTGAGCCGACATGCTACTTTAACCTTGATAAAGATTAATTTTTAAAGACAATACTTTGTAAACAGCAACTAGTATTCGATCCATGTCAACGTCAAAGTAATCAAAGTGTGAAATCCGTTATGTAAGCCAGTATCCAGTGACTTGCCCTTTCCCGCTGGAAGTTCTAGGGCTCCTCCTCACTTAATAGACAACGCTCTAGCGGATGCAATTACATTTGCTCAACTTACCTTAGCCGTTGCAAGATTGACTGCCATTGACATCAGCTAATTGTAAACGCTTTGAAATACAAACATAAATTACATTTTGTAGAAACTAAAATAATTACATTCACCGCTAATGATGATGCAATATTCCCGTTCATGAAGGAAAACGAGTAAATATTATCGTTGTGATTCATAGTACTACAATCAGAAATCCACATTCTATCTACTAGATCTCTATGAACAAATCCCTCTGAGAAATTCCAATTACTTCGGACATATCTTGTTTTTAAGTATCTGAATGGTTTTGTTTTTCAATTTTAATTTATATGATATAATTTGCAATATATTTTCATATTCTAGAGTAAATTTAGCGATATGTCTTTTCAGTAAAAACAAATGAACGAAAGCTAATGGAAATTGTATCCTGACTTTCCTTGCCGAGTGTACATGGTGTATGTTGTACTGAATGCCATAACTCACTATTGCTAGTTACAACTTGCGGGATCAAATGCCGTAAGTCGAGAGGCCATTACGAAATTGTTGCGTGTTGTGCCATGACACGGCAACTTTTAACAGAAGTCGTCATCCTTGGCGCAAAGTTGTCAAACTCAGGGACTTGGTTATGATTTATGCCGATTTATGGCGAATTATGTCGCGAATTTTTCACGTTTTACTTACTTAAGTTCTAGCCTGGTGGTCTGGGCAATAACAAGGTCTGAAGGACTAGACTCAGTGGAGGGATTGAGGGGATAAGGTTTAAAATTGTATTACAAAAATAAATTAATTTGCAATCAAAAACATTTCCTCACACATTATTTATGAGTTAACTACACGCAAGAAAGCCGCAGGAAACATTTAACACGACAATTCGATGTACTAATGTGGCACGTGGCTGTTGCAAATTCTATGTCCGTAAGGCGGACCAACAAATAAAAAATATCAAGAAATCGGATACAAAATGCGCATAATCGGATTGCTCACTTTACGTTTGTTAATATAAACCCTAAATATGCTTCATTATTCACAGGGTGTGGGGGATATCCCGCAATAAACTTACAGTATAACATGACCAATTAAGTAACACAGTAACGACTCTGCACTGGTTATTACCTGGGAAAGGAATGGTTGCTGTGGGCTGCGTCACCCTCGAGCACAACTTGGTGACGTCACAGAGTAACAATTCTAGAACAATCGACGCATTACTCTATTGCGTCACATCTTTATTCATTAAGTACAAGATTTAGCAATTTGCTTTAAGGTAGATGGCGAACTCTAGTTTTACATCATGCACTACAATTCAAGTTGGCTTGAGGGATTCTTCCTTAGGCGACGCTTTTCGCTTAGAGCGCTCCCTTTGTTTTTATCTTATATACATGGTTAATTTTGCATTGGAATTTTCCAAGAAATATAAATCTCATGCCAGGTTTATTCACTTTCCTCCTCCATACAGTTTGATAAGGATTCGCTACATTTTTTATATAACCATGACAGAAGTCATGTAGCCGCCTGCACTTGTCATTGATTCTTCTGCTTACTTAAATTAACCTGACGTTGCTGCAGGTTTGTCGCTAAAAGGGGGATTCGTCCCTTTTCGCAACAAATTGGTTGTAATGAGAGCGTAGTGGGGTTGTAATGAGCAAAATTTCGGCTGTTACAACATACGTAGTTTGAAATCGCCAGTGTGTGACCCAGGCTTTACTCTCGCACTGATTGATCGTTATTCTTTACTATTGTTATGGTAAGGGGTCGATGATTGCTACGGTAATTCTATGAAGGCCCACGTGGGCCAGGTTTATCCTTCTGGATGTAATCCTTAATAAGCGAATCAGTAAGGGAACCAAACTCTTCCTATTTTCTGCCTAGCCCGGCGAGAGAGAGAGAGAATATCAATGGTGTGAGGCATTAGTTGAATTCCTCGCAACCTAGCAAAGGAAATATGGCACTCTTTCCTTATAAGTCACTTCCTATCTGCTTAATATGAAGGAGTATGCTAACACACAGTAATAATAAAAGCTAAGGTGGGTGGTTAGTTGCTTTCTCTTCTCTGATTAACATACACAGAGCTTAGGAAATAACCTATCTCTAACTCTTGTAGCAGTTAGAAGTTTGTTTTCTCCTAACAATAAAATACCTAAGATACAGAATAATACCTTACCTGCTGAGGGAACTTTTGCGCTCGGGTTTCCAGATTCGTCTCTTCTCTTGAGACCAGCTCTAACAATAGCTAATTGCTGATAATCGTTATTGCAAGGAAATATTTCAATGAACACAAGATCTGGCTACGCCCTACACGACTGCATTTCTTTGCCGTGAGGCTGAAAGATCTCCCAACACATCCAGCATTTTTTGCACGATATAAAACTTCAATTGCCTGTGCAATAAATATTGAGTTATTTGTGGTAATAAATATTTTTATTTAATACAGCTTTTTTCGTGAATGATTTGTGGATGAAACCCGATTTTCAAAAGTACAGACTATATCAAGAGAGCAAGAATGACCGCAGCCTATGTCCACAATTTTCCACGTCTTTTTATAATCTTAGAATGTTGCGGGAACTGCCGAATGAAATCACGATTAGGGTATGAATTTCTTAGAGAATTAACTTGGATATTATGATCCTTCAAATTTCATCTGGCATAGTGCAGCACGATCTTGGCAGTCATATCACCCTGTTTCCCAGGAATCTGTGCACCGACTCATCACTTTCTCCTGCCTTTCCCCTGTCACAAGTCCGTCACCAATACTTTAATTCTCTCTCTCTCTCCACTTCTATAATATACTTTAAAAATATATATTACCACTCAATCTCCCAAAGAAAATATAATGAAATTAAATAGTTATAAATAGGCCTAAGCTTTCACGCAAGCAGATTTTGCTCTCTCTCTCTCTCCCCCCACTTTTAAAACACACTTGAAAAATATTATCACTCAATATCTCAAAGTAAATATAATGAATTGAATATCTCTATAGATAGGCCTTTTGAAACAGTTGAAAAAATATTATCACTTTATCTCTCAAAGTAAATATAATGAATTAAGTATTCTATCGATAGGCCTTTGCTTGCGCGTTCTCTGACTTCTCTCTCTATCGTCATTATATTTCATTCTTTACTATATTGTTCCTCACGATTTACACAAGTACCCCAAATTTTCAAACACTTTCATTGTTTAAGATCCGTCTTCAATTACGTATGAATTTTACGTCAGTTTAGTGTCAAACATTACTTATAAATAAGGCGTCACAGTAGGATTTGATATTCTACCCTGAACTGTCGTTACCAAACCAACATTAACGATAATATAGAGCCTGTTTCTACATTCAAGTATAAATGATTATAGAACCTCTACAGAATCTTTATGGTGTAAAGTTAATGGAAATCTAGAAAGCAACGAACGCTATGATTTTGAAGCTCCGTCCCCTTTTTAGAGTTGCCAAGTGTGACATTTATGAACAATATATGTCCGAAGATTTGAAATAACTGTATCTTAACTTTCCTTGCCGAGTACACGTGGTCTGCAATTGGGGCATCTTATGTAAGGCACTGAATACCTGATCTCACTAGCATAAATCTTATGTTAATAATTACTTAAGAGGGTAGTTGTAGCAATGAGTGTTTAAAAAAAGGGGGAAGTTGTGTTACTGGTCACTTAGAGTAAAGGATTAATGACTCGAATAGTTACGTTACTTCCCGATATAACACTTTTAGCAGATGCTAATAACAGTGGATTTATTTTACGGCACAAAAGAATACAATGGGAATAAGTCACGCTATCAGTGACTAAAAACAATGTGGGTAATTCAACAGGGGGAATACAGATTTCGCTCGAGAAAATGTAAGGAAATAACAGACCTATCAACCCTCCCGCATTTTGCTGGAGTCTCCTGCATTTTGAACACACCTCCCGCATTCCGCATTGGCACTAGCTTCTCCTGCAATTTGATAAAATCACCACAATCACTTATTGCCTGTAAGAGGAATGAGTTCGCCCATAAGGCTTGCTATGAGTATAAACCAAACAGTGAATTACTTGTGAAAGCTAGTTAGCAACATATGTATATAACCGAGCACATTCTAATGTTAAAAATTGATATCACTGTTATATTCTGCGAATAAAATACAATGCAATAATATGTACAACAGGCTATAAACACAGTCATTTTGTCATATGGATATAATCATGTATTTTTCTTTAATTTTGGTGTATTTATTCATGAAATTATGCATCTATGTTCTTAGCAGATGGATAAAATGCAGTATATTGAGAATTATTGGATGAATTTTATTAAAATATATGACATTCTGCCTTGGCTTTATGAATCTCTCGCATTTCTTTGTAAATTTCCAGCATTTTTTTTTATAATCTCCAGCAAAAGTTTCAGGTAGTTTGACAGGTCTGAAATAAGTCGAATAGAGATTGACTGACTGCATAACCTTGTAACTCACACTGTGCCTTACTCAAAGATGTGGTTCGTCTTCCTCAGGGCGCCGATGGGAAACTATTGCCAGGTACGAATACAGTATGCACAGGCTTGCAACGCCATTTAGCAAAGGAAAAGTGGGTTAGGCGGGTAGCCCAGGTGCGGAGAGTATGGTCTCATTGGCAGTGGGAATTCGTCTAAGGCAGATCTTCCACGTGTGGCGCCCTTTTATCAGTTCGAAGAAAGTTCGTCGGCATCTGGATTTAGGGCAGGCTTGTCATTCCTTTTGTGAGATGCGACCGCCGTGGCAGGTGAACATGTGGTATCCATGTGGCCAATTCAATAAGGCGACATTAATCTTTCTCCCGGCCAGATGTGTCTTTGATTTTAGTACGTAGAAGGGCAAGACGAGTACAGTCAAGGTGGAAGAGAGGTGATTCAGAGTTAATCCCTCATAAAGGAGTGGTGTGAATGTGTGACAGGTGACTGGAACTGTAATGAGTTATGCTTAATTGTTTAATTTGCGTTATTTTGAAGAGGAGATGGCTCAAATCCTTTACACTATTGTTACGCCACTCCAAACTTTTTTTTCTTACCACTTTCTTCCCCATAAAATCTATAAAAAGGGCAAACAACAAAGTGAAATAACATTCCCCTGCAGCACCCCACTGTTTAATGAAAATTCAATTGTTAAGACCCCATCAGATTTAACTTTGCAACTGCTTTGTTCGTGAATAATTCAAATTTTCTAATTATCTTTACATATTTAACAGTAGCGCCACAGTGACACAAGACCTTCTAAGACAGTGGTCTGTGGACACTGTCAAAATCGCTTTCTTATAATAATAAAAGAAAACATCAGAAAGGATATATACATTCCTGCAATGTATGTCTTAAGAAAAAAATCTGATCTGTGCAGTTCATGCCTCTTCTAAAACCTACATGCTTATCTCTTACCTTTTTATTGAGAATAAGGATACTGGACATTTTCATTACAACTAATGCAAGTGCACTGCCTCTATAGTTACCACATTCAGCCATGGTAACTTAACTATGATTTTCAGTTCCCGAATTCCTCAAAACCGTCTCATTAGTATACGAGGTGTCACCCCAGTTTTAGCTACAATAATGTTTACAGTCATACCATAGTATCTCGGCGTTTTCCATGTCCAGAGTTTCTTTCATGTTGATTGTGCTTCAGAAACTGAAAATTCACTCATAAGGACATCAGAGGTCCTCTTCAGCTTCTGGTATGTCTGTCAGATTGTGTACCCTGTACCTATTATTCATGACCTAGCACTGTCTTCCTCTTTTGATGTTATTGACATATCACCCATTTTGACAGGCATTTTCTTACTTTTCTTTTCACTCATCATGGATATTTCATTAATAATTCTTCGGTATGCCATAAAACTAATGCTACTCCAAATCGTTTGGCCTGGTTAAGTGTAGTTCATGACGGCTGCATTATTGAGGAAAAACCATCAGTAAAATTGCATTATCAAACTTTTTTATACTTCCAATGCAGCAATGGCTATAGAGTAGCTGCAATACGTCTGAGACTCATTTGACAGAAGACCCTTTCCTGCGCATCGGTTGATCAATGATTACTGCAACACTCAATGTTGAATTCTGGCTTCTGGCTCTAGTTAATGCCTAACCATGATTTGTCACTGGTAGCTACCTTCCCTTCTAGTCTCTAGTTTTGTATAAATAATAGCTTCTCTTCCATGTTTGTTCATCATGCCATTGATGACAAGACATGTCTAGAAACAATCAGAGCAATAAAATTAATCTCAAATGATTGAATCTTTAATCTTTCAACTCTGCTGTGGTGGATGAAAATTTGTTGAACGATTGAAAAGAATAATGATTATTAGGTCTACCCATCCATTGTTTTTAATATTTACTCTAAGTCTAAGGGCTATGGAAGATACATGCTCTTAGTCACAGTAAGTTCAGAAGTTTATGTTTTCTCACACACATTGGTACAAATAGTGTGTCTGTGATTATGCAATGCATTACTTTGCAGTCATTTAGAAAACTATTTAATCGAAAATCGAGGCAAAATGTTCTAGTATGCGGTCAAACCTCTAAATCTCTCTCCTTAGATTTACAGGCAATATATACCTGATATTTACCAGCATTCAAAACCTCAAAGGGGAGTTAACCGATTCTAGAAAGTAATGTGATAAAGAGTAGCAAGTGGACTTCGTGGAAAGACAAAAGAAAAAAATGTATTTGTTCCTCCAGTAAATTGATATTTGTTTCGTTTGTTTATGTTAACTGATGGCAGTTAACTGCAGCTGAAATCACTGAAGCTACTATCTTGCTTGGGAGTGGCCAATATTGTAATAGTAAAAGATAAATAAGTCTCCTTATATATATTTATAAATTCTGTATTATACGGATTAATATTTAAAAATGTCATTCTAGTATCACTGTTTTATATGATTTTTCTAAGTAACATCAATGGTTACACACTTCAAGACTGAAAAAGTATGTTGAAAATACAGGTATATAACCATTTCAGAGACGAGTCTCCATTTCACAAATTACGACTGATTTGAATTTTATTAGCTAAATAAATTTAGCATCAGTCAAAAAAGAGACCTTTTCCTTAAATCTTTTGATGAAAACATAGTAGGTGGGAAAGAACTATCTAAAAACCGCAGCCACTGGACTGTATACCTATATCAGCATTACTTTAACCAGTATTTCTAAAGAATCCCTAAAGAAGATACACATTTTCTTTTTTTCAGTAGTAATGCCTTTCATCTCTTCCCCAGGAGAGCCATCTTAATCATGTATATCAGAAACAGTGATGAAGAGCCATTAATCAAGCCACCACAACAGCAAACTTTTGTCCGCAGAGATCCCCTAAGAATATCTACGCGTCGTCCACCTCGTTTGCCTGTAACTGGACTGCAGCACAACTCCAAAAGTACAGTCATAAGTAAAGGAAACGCCAGTCCTAAGGGAAACCTAGAAGATCCCCTTATAAGAACAAACGAAACATTACGTGACCTTTATCACCAGCAACTGACGCGTGATCGTGTAAATTGTCTACCACCATTACCTCCTCAAAGAAACCATGACGAACATTTTCTTAGACCAAATGGTGATAATCTGCGAAGAGCGAAAACCTCACAGAACAGAGGTGAACATAATCAAAGAGCTCCTTCACCTCAGCAAAATAATCACAGCAATGTTCCACATCAGGATTCTTGGAAGTACTGTTGGTCATCTAATATTGGGAGACACAGATCGAATCCTTCGCCACCCGCTTCTGTTGTTTTAGACAGTGAATTTATGGGACAACCTCTCAAAGATAATGGTGGGCCAAGCGAGCAAGGTAACCTAGACTTTCAAAGGCTCTGTGACAGTCCACAACCAAAAGATCCTTGGAATCAAAGGATTTTCTCTACCATACTTAGGCCTTCTTCACCTTCAATCTTGCATAAGAAACCTCTGCAGTCTACCAGTGATACAGCAAAGCATGACAAACCTGCTGTTCATGTTGGAAATGAAAGTAAGAAAGGATTTCATTCACTTTTCAAACGTTCTCCTTCACAATCTATCTTTTATTGCAATGCATCATTAACAGATGACAAAAAAACCATTCATGGTTCTTTTAATGGACAGCAGACTAGTGAAGGTGTTTCAGATATTAATGAATGCTCAGCCACTCGTTCTCTTTCACCAAATGCCTCACCATTAATTCGTCGGAAAACACAGATTCCTACAGACACCTTGCAAGATGCTGGCTTTAAAAGATATGGTAGTTTTCCTTTGCAAAAGAAGGCTAGTCATTTATACCCTTACACAAGAAGTATATCCCATGAGAAAGAACCCGATACAGACCAAAGAAAACGCTTGTCATTCGTATCCTTCCGGAGACCATCTACACTTGTAGCAAAAGACACTGTTTTGGACTCAACAGTATCAAATGAGATTTGTTCTGGAAACGGAAACAACACAGTTCAGAACAAAGGAACAAACTGCTTCGCTCTTCTTCCTTCCTCGAGACCCATTCACTTGGTAAAAGATAAGGGCCACGATCCTGAAACTGTAAGTCTCCCAATTCAACGAGACCCTAAGCATGACAGAAAGAATCTAAGAAGAACTACAGAAGTTATAAACATTGCAACTCCAGCACCATTCGCAGCTGATAATGAAGAGAAGTTCAGCATTCGGTCGAGAATACCACGTGCACAGCGTACTCACAGCTTGCCTGACACAAGACAAAATGTCAATTCTAACCCACCTTTCAGTGACTCTGAATACCTTCAGGAACTGCAGGTATGAGATCATTATCTAATTATTGTTAGACACATTACTAAAATTTGTTTTGAGATATTTATTGGCGAGAAGTACATATAAATGTATATCTACATACCTCAGTGGCTGCATTGTCAGCACTGATTTTAGTTTTACATAGTCCTGAATGTAGAGAATTTACAAGAAAAGCTTTCCCTTATTCCAGAGCTCTAAGGATGCACGATCTCATTCTCTGAATAACCAGTTTCACAAGACAAGCACGTTAGTAGGAGACTTGAAGGAAACACATGAAAGGTGAGTGGTTCTTCAAAGATTTCTGGAATTTATCCTTTGCATTTCATGAATGTTTTCAGTGTTTGAAAGTTTAACAGCTTGTATCAGATAAGTTCTTGATGCACAGAAAACCACTGTGTAGGTTTTCGTACAATTATATGCAGAAGATTTATTAATATAATTAATGGAAATTAATCTTAAAAATAAATTGTTCTCTAGTGTGTCATTTCGATCATTAAAGCATATTTTTCGGCTTAAAATGAATCTACATGTGGTGCAGTTATAGGACATGGGTTTCTGAGGTCACATTTGATCAAAATAAATGTGACAGTAGCAATATTTTCAATTTGTATGTAACACTCAATGATATTCCGCTAACATGCATTCTTCACCCAGTTCCAGAACAGACGATGATCAAGCCTTACCTTTACTTCAAGTGTCGTCTGTTAAAGAGCAGTCATATCCCAGAGCACAGTCCACCTTCGTACCCATCATCCCTGACCACCCTGAAGGATTCCAAGGAAGAGATTACTTGAATTACCCCCCTGACGATTATGAGGCAACGCACAGGGACCTGTCAAGATGTAGCTCTTCCTGCTCATCTGTAAGCAGTGGCCCTGACATATACGAGTGTTTTGATAACAGCATATGTGGGCTGGATGAGCAACCTGTGGAAAGTAAAACCAATGAAGATCATGTATTGTACCTATTCTCTAATGAAGAAGAGTATATCATAGCTTTAGGAAACATGATGAGCATATATGAAACGATGTGTAATGAGACTCCCCCTCACATTAGGCAGCATTTTGATCTTCTGTTTAAAAAGATAGGCCTACTTTACCAATTCCACATTGTGTTTTATTCCAGTATAAAAGATGCTGGGAAAGATCTGTTAGCCATAGCAGAAGCGTTTGAAGATGAACAGTTTCAGTGCTATAAACAATATATGGTAATGACCCCCACAGTACAAAAAGAATTCCACAAATATTCTACTTACCTAAATGAACATTTCCCTAGCCTAAAGACAGATTTCCTAAAACCGTCTGTCCGTATCAACTTCTATGCAATGTTGCTAGAAGGCTTAAAGAAGACTGCAAGTGAATATGAAAAAACTAAGCTACAGTCTTCTATTGACTATCTTTTCAACTTGAAGAGACAAGCAAACACTGAGATGACAATTAAATCTGTTGTCTGTAGCCCTATGGATCTAAGGCTATGCGGGGATTTACTGATGATTGGAGACATTTTCTGCTATGGAGGGGGTCCTCTTCAGAAGAGAAAATACCACATGATACTCTTTGAGAATTTACTGATGATTGCTTCTTCAAAGCTTTCTTTTTTTAAATATAAAATTCATTACAGAGTAGAACAACTAGAGGAAGTGAAACCAGTGGAGGACAATAACAGTGAATTCATCCTGAAAGTTCTGACAGAAGGGCAGGTTACTTTTGTGAACTTCAAATTTAAAGTACGGTTAGTTCCCCAGAGAGACCAGTGGGTTAAACATTTTCAGAAAATCATATCCCAAACAAGAATTCAATACCCAGGTGAAAGGATAAAGAATAATATGTCTTCAAGTAATAAGTCTCAGATGCTACCTCTAAGCCTTTACAAAGCCTACCCTCAGCTCCTGCATTTGATGACAACTGATGGCGACCCTGTCACTCAAATCAGGCAATTCTCTCCTGAATATATTTGCAACCACTTGATAACGCAGGAGAAAAACTACATCCGACAGATCGAATCACTCCTAAATCCCGACAGTATAGGGCCTCCAGAAAGTCTGTGCATGCTCTTGGGAAAACTGTACAATCTACATCATAAGGAGATCCTGCCAGAACTGGAGAGTGCGCAACGAAAAGGTTTCAGAGAAATATTGGCTTACCTGCATGAACACATGAATTTGTTCCAGATATATTCCGATTACTTTGTTGTTCGATGCCAGCTACATCATGAACTGGAAAGTTCTACTGAGGCTAACCTTTACATAACGCCAGTGAAGCACTTTGCATGTTTTATGACCTGGTTGAGGGTGGCAAGTCAGGATGCTGTTTACAAGCACTACACTTCAGAAATATTACAAAGATTGAAGGACATTGTCCTAGATGCCCAGGTGAGACTCCTGTCAGAGTCTATTATCAACGGGAGAATAGACTTCTACAGAAGTGGAAACCTTTTAAGGAGTGATCCCATGGAGGTTAAAACTCGAAGGAGAGTGGTCCATGAAGGCATATACCAAGTGCTTTTGTTCGAGAAAATTATCATTTTGACGAAAAAGAAGCCCCCATATTATGAATATGTCTGGGACATTTGGCTGAATCAAGTTAATTTAGGTCCTCCTTCGAGTTCAGAAAATGGGTTCAAGTTGGAAGTTCGACAAGGAAGAGGAAGGGAGGCACTGACCTTCGAATTCAGAGCGTCAACCATTACCATCCAGCAAATCTGGCTTCAGAGCCTCCAGCAAGAACTCATGAACCAAGCAGAAAACATAAGAAAGCGAACCTCTGTTTACAACTTCTAAAAATATTCTTGATAAATACTTAAAGAAAGCTATTCAGGTCATTAGAGGATAAGTTTTCCACTTTGCTGATATTGCTTGAAGGTACATAGGCATGCATCTTTTTCCTTCCTAATCTGCAAGTTCACGAGATTTCCAAGATCCCTAAATAGAGTTGTGAAACTTAAAAGTTGACCTTCATTCACAGAACACAAACAACCTTATTTTTTCTCTTAATACAAATTGCATAATTTTCTCCATCACAAGGAGAGTATTGGTGAAGAGTAATTCATTTTCATGTTTTGGTATATGGACAAATATTTGTGTAATCAGAGGTGTATGATTATCGCTACTTTACTGTTATTCACAGTTCACTGGTCTATGCCTTTTATGAGGATTTTTCATGATTATCTTTCTGATAAATTTTTCCGATGTTGATAATTAGTGTAATGATTCCTGGTTCTCTCCTGTTCTTTATGCTCAAAACAGATTTTACAGGTAGCAGCTCTGCCAGCAGTCTTCCATCTTTCATCTCATATCTCAAAAACAGACCAAGTCTCAATGGTCATATTCTCCATGCATGGTACTACATCTACCATGTGCAGCTTATGTGACCAATGGTACTGTTTAATTTTTCCTTCTTGTTTAACTTTCCCAAGTTAAATTGTATAGTTGTTACTGCTCACTGAAAAAATAACAGTGGCGGATAAATATTTCGATTCACGTAATGGAATATGTTTGTAAGTAAAATAACGCAATCCTTTCAGTATGTGATATAGGGAGGATTGCTGAGTGGAAGAGTTTTGTGAGAGTACTTTTGGCCTGGGCACAATCCTAGGCACTAGTACATGTGTAACATGAACGAGTACACACACATACATATGTACATACATATATAATGCTAAAAAGATAAATGGCTGGAGGTGTACTGATCATTAACTAGATGAAGTAGGAACAAATTAGAGAAGAAAAAGGTGATACCTACTTATAGCAGCTGTAAGTATGATTAAGAAGTTAGTTTAATAAGTATGAAAATAACTTAAATAAGAGAAAACGCATGAAACATGGGTATTTGGAGAAAAATGGATTAAAATCAGTGATGTAATGATGAAAAAGGAAGTTTAGTGAGGGAAAAATGGAAATGATAATTATGAGGTGCACTTACCCAGCAGAAGGGAATAAGGAGTTTGGATGAAATAGTCAAGGGAAGTAAAAGGGAAATAGTCTTGCCGAAATGCACACACACACTGTTACGTGTGTGTGTGTGTGCGCGCGCGTGTCCGTGTGTGTATATAGTATACATACACAAGAAGGTACTAAAGCAGAAAGCTTGGTACATAGTTTTCCTTTATTCAGCACGGCCATGATATAGAATCACGGTCTACGTTTTGAGATCCTTGTCTCATCCTCAAGACTAAAAATACAATGTAAAATATACGGATGCAGCAAGAAATGTAGTAAGAATGTACAAATAAATAATAATAAAGGAAAACATGAATACATAAGTTGAACCTAACATAAAATTGTTAAAAAAGAGAAAGAAGTGTATATATACATATATACTATATAATATATATATATATATATAAATAATAATAAAGGAAAACATGAATACATAAGTTGAACCTAACATAAAATTGTTAAAAAAGAGAAAGAAGGTTATATATAATAATATATGTTATATATATATATATATAATATATTCTATTATATAAGATATATGCATTTTTTGAAAAGACTGAAATTTCCTCTTGCATTTTTATAAAGTAGATAATTTTATGTTCCCAGTGATGTTTCCAATTAAATGTGATTTACGTTGATGAAGAAATTGTATTAATTCACGTATATACATAGCAAAATACACAAATTACACAAACAATTTTCTGTAAATAATTACACAAATAACAGAGGAGCCAAACATGGTCACAAAAGCACACATAAACAGAGGTGCATATACTAAATAGTCACCCTAATCATTATCTTGATTTTTATTCGTGTTTACTCAACCTATAAGTTTCCTTGGGGTTCGTCGTTTTATCATTCTAGTCACCTGGTGCATTGATAAGAGTATTTCTGTGTTGAACTATTCGTAAAATTCATCTACCGAAAATGTTTTTGTAAATATATGTTCATCTCAAATGAAGACTGGATCTTTTATTTCCCTATTTTCACTGGACCTATTGACTGCAAAATATGCACACAGAATCCTTTTACACGACATTTGAAGTATCTTAGCTATCCAAGCCGATATTGGTTGTCACATACCTGCCTTTAACGTAGATATAATTTAAGAGGATATAACATAAAAGTAAATATTTAAGCGAGTAAGCTTTTCAGTCATTTCAGCGCCCTCTACTGTTCGTGTGCGTAGTCAGGCACATCACGCATGAAGTTTGTTCTTGTTTTAGCTTTTCAATGTCCGTGGTGAAAGAAAAAGAGAGAGAGAGACAATAGACGAAAGAGGAACTCTGAGGTCACAGGGTGACCAGAGGAGTAGAGGGACATGATGATCGTGAGTTCCAAGGGTTTGTCTGCTGTCAACATTGAGGATTTTTCTTCGAGATGCTCGTGGAATGTAGGATGGAAAGCTGAAGCACCTCAGCATATTGGCGAGGAACACCATACTATGGAGGAGTTATGGAGTTCCATTTGACAACGTCTGTATGTGTGTGTGTGTGTGTGTGTGAGAGAGAGAGAGAGAGAGAGAGATGGTGTAATTGCTGTATGGATGGTTAATGACTGAATTGGTTGTTGGTGGGTTCTGGGCTATCTGCTGGTGCTGTTGGAGTTTAGAGTTCTGTGTTTTCAGTGAGTTTTCAGGAGTCTTTGGTGAGAGCTGGTGACAGATAGTTGTGCTGGAACATTTTGGAGAAGGCAGTGATATTCAGCTGAGTTGTGTGTTTTTGTTGTTATTTGGTGTTGTTAAGTTAGTGTTTTTGCTTAGAGTTGTTGTATACCTGTGCTGTTGTGATTTTTTGTGTTGTTTATGCAGTGGTCTTTTGTTGTGTTGTTGTGTTTTGTTGTTATATGTGAGGTTGTGGTTGTGTTCCTTGGTTGGTTGTTGTGTTGTTAGGTTGTGGTTATGTTCCTTGGTTGGTTGCTGGGTAGTTGAGTTGTGGTTGTGCTCCATGGTTGTTGTTGTGTTGTTGTGGTCCTTGGTTGTTGTGTTGTTGTTGGGTTGTAGTCCTTGGTCGTTGTGTTGTTGTGTTATTGGGTTGTGGGTTGTGGTTCTTGGTTGATGTTGTTGGTATTTCTGTAACCTCGACCGGCGGACAGCACAGGATAGCCCGGTAATATCTGGAGTTGGTAAGTACATGAGTTTTGTGGTTGTTTTTTTGTTTTTGTATAGGTGTAGGTCAATTGTCCTGCGTGTATTTTATTGTGTAAAGAAGAAAGTGTGACTGAGGGTGGGTTTGGCAGCTGGAGTGCTTAAGTTAATGTGGGGAGGGTTTTGCCACTTGTTTTTTTAAGCTTGTGATCCCGCCACATTATTTTTTGGCGCCCGAACAGGGACTGTTGGTGCGGCAGCTGCAGGGCAATTGGGGTATTGAGTTGTGTGATTGGTGGAGAAAGTGAGGATGGAAGGGTTGAAGGAGATAGAGAGGCTGAAGGAGGAGCTGAGGTTGGTGAGGGAAGCTAAGGGAAGGTTGGAAGTGGAGAATGAGAGGTTGAGGGTAGAGTGTGAGGAGCTGAAGAGCGAGTTAAGAGGAAAAGAGAGGAATGCTAAGGAGTGCGAAAATGGAAATGAAAGAGGAGGTGAAAGGAGCAGAAGAGAGAATGGTTGAGAAAATGGATGAAAAATTCAGGGCAATGATGAATGCAATGCAAAAGATGATGCAGGAAATGATGAAGGGATTCATGGGAGAGGGAGCTGAAGGAGGTAGGCCTACTGGGTCTTGTGACGGGCCAGGAGTGGTAAAGAAAGTGAAAGAGCAAGTGGATGAGAGTACGAGTGACAAAGGTGATTCGGTTGTGATAGGTAAGGGATAGAAGGGGAAGACACATGATAAGGATAAACATGAGAACAAGAATAAGAAAGTGGCTGAGGAAAAGAAGAAGACTAAGGGAAAGAAGGTTAGTAAGGGTGTGATGGACAGGATGAGACTAGGACAGAATACATTGGGGAAAGGGCTGAGAGTGATTTGGATAGCGGTGAGTGGAAACAGGTAGGTAGAAAGAAGAAGAGTAAGAAGAGCATAGTCAGGGGTATGGACGTGAGTATGGAAGTGGATTTGCTGTATTTGGAAGAGGGAAAGAGGGGTCAGAATGGAAGTAGGGGAAGTGAGAGTGAGAGTGAGTGGGAAGTACGAAAGGCTGTGTATATGAGAGAGGTACCCCAATGTGCACAATACGAGGAATATGGTAGTAGGGACATAGGCGACTTTTTTTAAAGAATATGAGAGGTATTATGAGGCTAAGACTGGGGATAACAAGAGAGTCTGGGCAAGGAAGTTAGGTAGCTTTTTGACGGGATTTTTGTTGAGTATGTATGGGGTAATGATGAGTGTGGGAAATGTGCCGTATGAGAGCGTAAAAGCTAGGATTGTAGAACAGGCAAAGAGGATAAAGAGTAGTGTTAGATATGGGAGAAAGCAAGATTTTGAAGAGGCAAGAATGAATGTTGGTGAGTCGTTGTCGATGTATGTCTGTAGGTTAAAAACATTAGCCAGGAAAAAGTTTGGGGACGAAGGGATAAATGAGTGTAAGGAGTTAGTGTGAAAGTTGTTAGCAACTGTACCAGAGAGTGTATATGAGTTTATAAATCTGAAACGTAAGGAGAAAATGCAATGGACGAATGAAAGGTTAACATGGAACGACATTTTAGAAATAGTAGAGGATTACGAGTTAGATAGGTGTGTGAAAGAGAGTAGAAGTGTTAGTGTTAGGACTGAAGTAGCTGAGGTTATACTAGAATTTAAAAGCTATAGGGAGGCAGTTTTGGAAGGGCTGAGGCGAATGGCAGAGCGAGTGGTAGATAAGAGCGTTAGGGCAAGCAATGCGAGTGTAGTTAGCCCTAAAAGAGATAGGAGTGGAAGAGTAGAGTCAGTTAGTCGTGAGCGAGGAGATCAGTGTTATAGATGTGGTAAGCCAGGACACAAGAAGAATGAATGTCGGTGGGTGCTTAGGTGCGTGCTTCGGGTGTTAGCAAACAGGGCATTTGGTGAGTGAGTGTAAGAAAGATAGGGATATTAAATGTTATAGGTGTGGACAGGTAGGGTACATAGCTAGTGGATGTCGGGGTACCCGTATGAATGCGGTTTGCAGCAACTGCAGGAAGAATGGCCATTATGCTAGGATGTGTAAAGAACAGCATGCAAAGTGTGTTGAATGTGGAATGGAAGGTCACGTGGTGAGTGTGTGTAGGCGAAAGAGGATGAGTCAGGCTGGGAATTCGGGAAACTAAGTGAAAAGGGGATTCAGTTGGGTGGGTCCTCAAGTATGCGACAGTATGTTCGGGAGAATATGATGAATGAGTGGTTGAGGGTGAATAAATGTGAGCCGAGTGTCAGTGAGCAAATGGGTCTGGAAGATCGGCAGTTAGTGTTGGTTGAGTATGGAAGAAAGCGGAAGAAGGTAAGGAAAGGGAATGAGAGGGAGAAACGCGAACTGCATAATAGAGGGGTTAGTGTTAGGGTAAAAATGGTGGATAAGGCGTGTAACACAGATGACTTTGAGGGGAGGAATAATACATATAGCGTGTGTGGGTTTGAAATGTCAGGGTTTAGTGAAGTTTCACCGGGAAGGGAATCAGGGGGTAAGGATGTAGTTGGCAGTATGAATGAGTCTCTTCGGGAGTTTAGCAGGAGTGTAAATGAGGTAAGTGATTTGGTGGCAGAGTTACGAGAGATATTCGGACAAGAGTTGGAAGGGGTAGATGAGATAGTGAATGGGATTTGGGAGGATGGTAGTGAGGGAAATATTAATGGTAGTTTGACTGGAAGTGGTCTGAGAGAAGTTGATGGCGGTGTAACTGAGAGTGTGTATGAGGGCCCTCAAACAAGATCCAGGGGACCTGCGTCCGAGCATCCGTGTGTGTTGTGGAAGGCTATTTAGTGTGGGTGTTGTGAGTGAAAGGGGACGTTGTCAAATGTGACGGGGGAGGAAATATGGAGGAGTTATGGAGTTCCATTTGACAACGTCTGTGTGTGTGTATGTGTATGTGTGTTTGTGTGTGTGTGTGTGTGAGAGAGAGAGAGAGAGAGACGAGAGAGAAGAGAGAGGGGTGAGAGAGAGAGGAGAGAGAGAGAGGGTGTAATTGCTGTGTGGATGGTTAATGACTAAATTGGTTGTTTGGTGGGTTCTGGGCTGTCTGCTGGTGCTGTTGGAGTTTAGAGTTCTGTGTTTTCAGTGAGTTTTCAGGAGTCTTTGGTGAGAGCTGGTGACAGGTAGTAGTGCTGGAAAATTTTGGAGAAGGCAGTGATATTCAGCTGAGTAGTGTGTTTTTGTTGTTATTTGGTATTATTAAGTTAATGTTTTTGCTTAGAGTTGTTGTGCCTGTGCTGTTGTGATTTTTTGTGTTGTTTGTGCAGTGGTCTTTTGTTGTGTTGTTGTGTTTTGTTGTTATATATGAGGTTGTGGTTGTGTTCCTTGGTTGGTGATTGTGTTGTTAGGTTTTGGTTATGTTCCTTGGTTGGTTGCTATGTTGTTGAGTTGTGGTTGTGCTCCATGGTTGTTGTTGTGTTGTTGTGGTCCTTGGTTGTTGTGTTGTTGTTGGGTTGTAGTCCTTGGTCGTTGTGTTGTTGTGTTATTGGGTTGTGGGTTGTGGTTCTTGGTTGATGTTGTTGGTATTTCTGTAACCTCGACCGGCGGACAGCACAGGATAGCCCGGGAATATCTGGAGTTGGTAAGCGCATGTGTTTTGTGGTTGTTTTTTTGTTTTTGTATAGGTGTAGGTCAATTGTCCTGCGTGTATTTTGTTGTGTAAAGAAGAAAGTGTGACTGAGGGTGAGTTTGGCAGCTGGAGTGATTAGGTTAATGTGGGGAGGGTTTCGCCACTTTTTTTTTTAAGCTTGTGATCCCGCCACAATACTAGTGCATTTCAGGGCCGTGTCAAATTTCGTCGATACTCGATCAAATCTTACTAACGCATCGGATATGGATCGTATTTTGGAAATAACTATTTGAAGCTAGGACCTAATTGGCAAAAATATGCACTGATGTCTAATATTGATAATTAAGGCACTTATTGGAGTAATTCACAAATTTTAAGGAAGACTTAGCCAAATTTAGTAAGCACCTAAAGGAAAGCTAGTTGTGACGTAAAGTATGACATCAGGCTTATTAGCAGTGTTCCCAGTAGTGTGATAATGATCATAAAGTACAAATATCTGACCCTCTTGTCGAGAGTTGTTGAGAATTACGATAATTTTACGGTTTCCATTGGTGATACCACCGGTGATGAATAATTTTTTGGTATACTGGATAATATGACAACATTATAGCAAAGGAATTTGGTAAATATACATATGGCAATATTACTATTTTCATTGTACAATTTTACGTTGAATATAGGAATACAAAGCAATTATAAGCCAATTTATATTAACATTTTCTTGATCATTTATACAAAACTTTTGGAGCTGGTGAAACACAATCATATTGAAATGAAAATACGATAATTTAGAGGTGTTTGGTGAGATATTTTGGCCTGATATACCTGCTAAATCTTGCATAATAATAAACACTGCCGAGTCACCGACGACGGGGCAAAACCAGGTTATAAGTGACTGCTGCTTCCCCTATGGCAAGCCTAACAAATTGTCCTTGTGGCTGCAAGACTGCTTTCGTGTTGCATGTTTTTGCAGTATGCAACAAGGAAAACAATCGTATGCGTCATATACTAAATATTAAGAGGTAAGTGCTTCACAAGGTGATACACAAGCACCAAACGATTTAGACAAGAGAAAAAAGCTGACCTTTTATAAGGGTGATACTTGAATGACTAGTATGAAAATACTTTGTTTATCTCAAGGCGCCTCTAACTTTTCAGACCAAGATTAAACACTGGCCAAAATTTTTTGACTGATAAACTATCTCACTGACTAGCTGCAAAGACTATTTTAAAAACCTACCTATTCTACTGACCTTACACACATACTAACAATATATATATATATATTATATACATATATATGATATATATATATATATACTATTATATATATATATAGATACATAGATATTATATCATATATCGATATAGATTATATATATATAGTATATATATTATATTTAATCTATATAGATATAGATATAGATATAGATCTATATATATAAATAAATATATATAATTACATATATATAGATATATAATAAATATATAATATATATATAGATATATAGATATATATATAATAGTATATTATATATAATATATATATAGGATATATATATAGATATATATAGATTAATAGATATATATATATAGATATATATATATATATAGATATATATATATATATCCTATATATATTAGTGTATATATATATATTATATTATACGTATATAAGATAGATATATATAGATATACTATATATATTATCTATATATATCATAGATATAT
Source organism: Macrobrachium nipponense (assembly GCF_015104395.2). Lineage (NCBI taxonomy): Eukaryota > Metazoa > Arthropoda > Malacostraca > Decapoda > Palaemonidae > Macrobrachium > Macrobrachium nipponense. The sequence goes on along the minus strand of NC_087200.1, from coordinate 95,938,927 downwards.
ATATAGATTAGAATATAATATATATCATATATATATATCTATGATATATATATATAGATATATATATAGATATATAGAGATTATATCTATATATCTATATATTTTATATATAGATTATTATCATATAGATATAATTATATATAATATATATAGAGATATAGATTATAATCTACTGTATAGGATAATATATAGATATATATATATATAGATATATATAGATAGATATAGATATATAATATATGTATATATATATTAGATATATATTATATATATATATAGATATATATATATATATATATCTATATATATATATCTAATATATATATATATATATTATATAGATATTATATATTATATATATATATATATATATATATAGATATCTATATATATATATATTATATATATATATATATCTATACTAATATTATATATATATATATATATATATATATATATATATATATATCTATATATATATATATATATTATCTATATATATATATAATAATAGTATATCTATATATATATATTTATATATATCTACATATATATATATATATATATATATTATATATAATATATATAGATATAATATATAAATCTATATATATATATATATATATATATATAATACGTATATTATATACCTATCTACTATATTATATCTATATCTATATATATATATATATATAGCACTATCTAAGCTCTAATATATCTATATATATATATTATATATATATATTATATATATCTCTCTAGATATCTATATCTATGTCATCTATATAGCTATATATATCTATGTAATCTATACTAAGATCTCATATACTCTATCCCTAGCTAATCTACTAATACTAATATATATATATATACTATATATGATCTAATATATATATATATATTGTTAGTATGTGTGTAAGGTCAGTAGAATAGGTAGGTTTTTAAAATAGTCTTTGCAGCTAGTCAGTGAGATAGTTTATATAGATATATATAGATATATATATTATATATATATACGATATAGCTATATAGCTTAGAATATTAAACATAGATGATCTATATATAGAGATATAGATATATATATAGATATGATTATAGAGATATATAGAATCATAGATATAGATATAGATATATAGAGAAATAGAGTATATAATATATATATCTATATATATATATATAGATCTATATATAATAATATATATATACATCATATATATATATATATATATATATATATATTAAGATATAGTATATAAGATATATAGATATATATAATATATATATTATATATATTAATATATTATATATATATTAATTAATATATTATATAGATAATATATATATATTTTTCCTTAAAAAAAAAAAATCAAATATAATATATAAATATATATATATATATATATTATATATATATATATATATATGTATATATATTATAGATATATATATATGTATATATATTATTATATATATATATATATATATAGTATATATATATATATATCAGGTCATATCACATTACCGTGATTCATATACAAATATGGAACTACAAATGTCCTTTAATATCTAATTCTCTCTACCTTGGAATTAATATATTTTCATATATGTTTAGCCAAGGGGGAATTTTTATTAAGCGATAATAGGATGGGCGATCGCCAGGCTTGAACCAGCGAACTCTCAATCCCAGGACTGGCATGAAGCTAAAACCACTACGCCACCGCAAAGAGATATAAGTTCATGCCGCCTCCCGACTGAAATACCTGTCGCGCGCAGGTATTTTTGTTTTTTTTGGAGACTGCACAAGCCATCTCGTCCTCGGTAGCGTAGTAGTGCTTTTGCCCGCACGTAGTCATTATATCAGTCATATCACATTACCGTGATTCATATACAAATATCGAACTACAAATGTCCTTTAATATCTAATTCTCTCTACCTCGGAATTAATATATTTTCATATATGTTTAACCGAGGGGGAATTTTATTAAGCGATAATAGGATGGGCGATCGCCAGTCCTGGGATTGAGAGTTCGCTGGTTCGAGCCTGGCGATCGCCCATCCTATTATCGCTTAATAAAATTCCCCCTCGGTTAAACATATATGAAAATATATTAATTCCGAGGTAGAGAGAATTAGATATTAAGTAGTCTCCACTTTGCACCACTCTGTAGGGGTGCCGATCGTAAAAATATTTGCCAAAAATACACTAATCAAAACAGGCTAATGAATTTATCAGGCATTATTTGCACTATAATAACTATAATAAATGATTTTATGAAAAAAAAAATGTGAAATTCAGGGCCCCTTGTACTGAAGGTTATTTGGTGATCGGTGAGAAACTACAGTCTTGAATAGAAATTCGGTCTGACAGAATGTTGGTATATCCCCCTGGAACATGCACATAAATCATTATCAAAATAGAACAGTAAATAAGCACGTAACAAGAAAAAAAAGAGAGCAACAACTGAAGCGAAAGCGCAGCCGATAAATATGGAAATCGCAAGTATAAAAAAAATATTATAGTATCTCTCTAAATTGGTCAATGTCGTTTTCTACGTTTCCTACGAGTAGTTTCATCTCAGAAAACCAGTTTAGGGGTATCTAAACTAACTTTTCAAGTTTCTTGTCCTCAGAAAAAATCCCTTTTTCGCTTTTTCTCTGGTTTGGTTTTTTCGGGAAGTGGGGGGGGGTGGTTATTTCTTTGATTGTCCTAAATAATATAATTTTTAGATGTTTTAGGCTATCAAGTGACATAATAACTACAAACTCTCAGAAGGTTTTGTCCCTAAATCGAGGTTTGAATTTTTTCTGAATATTTCTTCCTAGCTATAGTCTTATTTTTCGGCGGTGCTTTCGCTGAACTTACCTGAAGTTGTTGCTCTTTTTTGTTGTTGTTACGTGCTTACTTACTGTTCTATTTTGATAATACTTTATGTGCATGTTCCAGGGGGATATACCATCATTCTGTCAGACCGAATTTCTATTCAAGACTGTAGTTTCTCACCGATCACCAAATAACCTTCAGTACAAGGGGCCCTGAATTTCACATTTTTTTTTCATAAAATCATTTATTATAGTTATTATAGTGCAAATAATGCCTGATAAATTCATTAGCCTGTTTTGATTAGTGTATTTTTGGCAAATATTTTTACGATCGGCACCCCTACAGAGTGGTGCAAAGTGGAGACTACTTAATATCTAATTCTCTCTACCTCGGAATTAATATATTTTCATATATGTTTAACCGAGGGGGAATTTTATTAAGCGATAATAGGATGGGCGATCGCCAGTCCTGGGATTGAGAGTTCGCTGGTTCGAGCCTGGCGATCGCCCATCCTATTATCGCTTAATAAAATTCCCCCTCGGTTAAACATATATGAATATGACATACGTAAAATCTCTAGTTGTGAATTAATGAGGGAATTAAACAACAAACTGTCAAAGTGGACACAAGTGATTTCGGCATAGAAGAGGTGTAGGAGGTCCATTAGAAAAGGTAAAAGTGAAATTACATTAAATTTGGTTCTAGAGAAAGGGGAGTGCGATGTGACACGCATTTTATTGACGAACTTTGATGTTTAATTGTCTGATAATTATATTCTCATTTTCAGATGGATTCGAAGTCACCTTATAGAAAAATGGATTTCTCTAGACTGGTTTTTCACTTTGATAAACTATGAATTCTTGGACGGAAAGAGATAGGAGGGGGTACTTACTTAAATATGCTTTAGGGAAGAATATGATTGCTTAACATTCTTTTTTTTGAGATAATCTTGATGTATTTATTCCAGTTTCATATTAGCTATTTTGGGGAAATAATTTCTGTAATGGTGGGAGTTTGAATTAGCCTAGAGTTTGATGTTTAACTTTCAGCTAGCTTCAGACGCTGACACTTAAAGGGAAGTATGAAAGGTAGGCCACGTTACCAAGTTAGGAGTTCTTTTCATTTTTTTAAACGAGTGACATTTTGACCTCGTAAGAGACTGGTGGCAGGCAGGAAAGGGGCATTCAAGCCTATAGGTTATGTTTCCAAAGAGACTAGAATTAGATAGGTTGGATATATGTTGGGAAAAAGTGGTTATGATTATGTATATGGGCAACTGACACTTGCTGATTTGAGGAGAATTTATCTGATAGTCAGGGATTTAGGCCGGGTAGCAACTGCTGGGCCTTTGGCAGTGATGTTACCTGGTTTTTAAGTGTAAGACGTGTTTCTGTGTTTCTTAGGGGGAAAAGGAATATATGATAACGGGAATTAATTGTGTGCAGTTGCAAGTGTACCTGGGTACTACGCGCTAAGGCGAGTGCAAATAACTTCGTATTCACGTGCCGAAACCTATGAAGACGTAAGTGTAAAAGTTTATTTTTGTTCTTTTTTATTGGTGTTAATTTGCTCACAAGTGTATTTCATTTTGATGTCCCTAGGGATTCAATGGACATTAGGGGTTTGTTGTAATTGCGATGCATTAGAAAAAGTTGTACAACAAGTTTCATTTGTGTATGTAGCATGAGAGAGAGAGAGAGAGAGAGAGAGAGAGAGAGAGAGAGAGAGAGAGAGAGAGAGGCTGAGTGATATTGCTTCAATCAACATCTGCCGGCCAGCAAAGGTTCGGGTCATGTTCTCTTTCTCCCACCGGTTCTTCCCGTTTTCTATAGACCAGCTCGTGACCTCTGGACAGTTTGATCAGCTGATCGACCGTGAATCTACAAGGCAGCAAATCGATCCAGTGGCGGTTTATTGGGAATTGGTGCATGTTTATTTTTTCTTTTATTGGTGAATGATATATTATTACTTTTGTGTTGGTGGTTAGTGTGCACATAAATATATCGATGTTATTGAGGTCTGGGCGAATCCATAAGCATGAGAGTTCACATAAAGGCAAAATGGCTGAAGCAGGTACAAGTCAGACTTTGGTGCATAAGCCCTTTTCGAGGCATTGTTGATGGCGTTCTGTCCCAACTAGTAAATTTTTTTTATTGAGGGAGTGAAAAACCACTTAAACGCCAAGGGAATTAAAGATGATACAGGGGCGTTCACAGAGGCAAAAGCCTTATTAGATTTCAGTAAAGGGGATTTGTTATTTAGATGCTGTAGTTTTCAGTACACAAAATGTCGATCATGGACCGAATCACAAGCATTTTTATGGGCGGTTTATATATATTATATATATATATCATATAAATATATGATTTTTATATTATATAATAGTAAAAAAAAATATAATAATATTTTATATATATATTATATATATTTTATCTATATATATATATATATATATATATATATATAGATATATATATATACTATTAATTAATATATATGTTATTATAGTAGATATTATATATATATATATATATATATATATATACCTGTTACATAAAAGAGGAATATATTAAGACAATATGTTATATACCGTTGTAATGTGATGTGCTGAAACTTTCTTAGAATGTAGATGTCAGCTGTTTAGTTTTTTCTTAGAGACAGTGTTCGAGGTGACAAGCTTAGGAATGCTGACATATCTTTTTGGGTGGCGTGATATCAAAATTGCTGTCTGTGCAGATCAGTACCTGTCCTGTCGCTTTGCACGGGCGGGTAGCAGAGGTGACTTATGAAACTGGATACAGGCAGTTCCTGGGTGTGGTTTGTTTGTTTGTATGGTGTATTTACGTTGCATGGAATCATTGGTTATTCAGCAACGGGACCAACGGCTTTACGTGACTTCCGAACCACATCTTTCCTGGGTGTGGACAATGTATGTGAGTGGGTGTGGACAATGTGTGTGAGTTCATACTTGTGTGCTAGTCTTTTCCTTACATAACGAGATGTAAGGTAACCATGACGAGAGATCCTTACAGAGAAGAGGCGAGAAGCCAAGTATTTTTGAGAGAAGTGTTGTGAATATTGTGTTGAATGGGTAAGCATATTCATTTTGGACAAAGATGTGGCTGGATTGTATTTGAATATTTATTTCAAAGATGTTCTATTTCATATGATCTTTTGATTTTTAATCTTGTGCTTATCGAGGTGTTCTCCTGTCTTCTAACAGGCAGTTCTGGAGAAAGGGGGAACTGATCTGAGACAAGGGGAACTGACTTAATTAATATGGGAACTTAAATAATGTGTCATGGTGTTACTATGGAGACTGTATTATGACTTGCCCAGTTTTGATGACTAAAATGATGTTGGTTATTTTGGGGGGGAATATGGAGTGGGTTATTTGAGTTCAATCTTTCATTTAATCTTTTTGTTAAAATCCTGAGTTATTTAGTTTACACTTTGCTTTTAAATAAATGTTATTTTTGTAGTTCACGTGTCTGATTTGATAGCCTTAGATAATGGAGGAAGGGGGTGTGTCGTGGAGAGAGAGAGAGAGAGAGAGAGAGAGAGAGAGAGAGTGCTGCCAGTTGCCTTAGACGCACGATCCATTGCTACCTTTTAAAATAGAAGAACCGAGATCTAGAATCTCGGTTATAGTGGTGGCAGCGGTGTTTGAACAGTATTACACCTTTTGTGAGATTAATAGCAGCTTAAAGAGGCTGTTTTCAGAGAGTCTGGTTGTGAAAATGTGTTAGGTTTTCAATTAATAGGTGACAGGGGATAAGAATTATTCAGCCGTCGTTCTGGTACTGGGAGGGAAATATTCAATTAGCGTCAGCATTTTGACCCCATGATGTGCCTTCGAGAGTCTCTGTTGCTCAGTTGCGATATGTTAGTGTGTGTGATGGCTGTTGGAGTATCGGGTTGTTCCTACACACGCAGGTATGTGTGTATTCACGTGTTTTTGTGTGCACGAGTCAGCGATCCTGTGTTCTCTCATTGACGACGTGAGTGTTATATTATTTTTTGCCCTGGTGTTTTTTTCTCTCTTTCCAACTTTGTGTATGAATCATTTTTGGAGTTAAAGAATCGGTTTAGATTACCATCTTTTTCCCATAGGAGCAGAATGTGATGAGTTTTTTTTCCTTAGCACATGTTTAGAGGCGACGGATTTGTCCTTTGTTTTAAAAACATACGTATGCGTATGAATTGTTTCATGCATGCAACTCAGTTCTCGAGGTGCTTAGGGACTGCGCCTCTCATGCATACACACTCAGCGTATTTTTTTGAATAGCCAGCAAAAGGGAGACTAGTGTCTTCCACGGGGTTGTGCCAACGGGAAGGTGAACTTCTTTATTTTTCTCTTTGTGCCGGGGTTGTGGGGGTGAGTTTGGCCTTGATAGAAAAGTTCATTGCCATGCCATATCAGCTGATAGCCACTGAGGGTTTCTTTTGAGTAAAGAGAAAATGAATATGGAAATGAATATGGTGCAAGTTTTCCTTGCGCTTTGGAGAATGCCTTTACACAATGGTAGAGGGCATGATTATAATTGGGGGATACAGAGATTATTTTAGAATGGGGATGTGTTTGGGATATGAAGACTATTTTAAAATGGTGATGATGTTGATGTGCCTGGTGATGCTAATTGGTGATGATACTGGGGAATGGCAATATTAAAGCTCATACTGGTGATACTGGAGATATTTTACGGAGATATTTATGGGAATTATGGAGAATTATTATTATGGGAGATATTTATGGGGATTCTATTGGAGTTCATGGTGATAATAATTTTGGTGAATGTGACAATGATTTATGGGTGCTGAATTTGGTGATACTGATATTGGTGTTATTTCTGAGACTAACATGGGTGCTTGTAATGATACTAAGGGTGGTGATGTTTGTGAATATGGGAGGTACTAACCACAGATTTAATGGTGTTTTATCGGAGAATATTGTGTTAATGACCTGTTCAAGACTATGGTAATAGTCAAATTGAGAATACCTACCTTTTTTTATGGGTTCAGCAGATAATTGCTTGAAGTCTACGTGAGTCACATATGTTACAGGTGTCATGGGAACAGTCAACAGTGCCATTGATTTTTCTTTTCCCCTTTTGGACGTTAGCCATCGCTGACGTAAGTATTTTTTTTGTAACAGGTGAATTTGAATTTATTTTTTTTCAGAACAGTTTGTGTAGATTTTTTAATGTCTCAGTTCGTGACCTGGAATTATTGTTCGGGAATGTGTTCATAATTTCAGCTGTTTGATGCTGCAGAGAGATTTAGGGAGGAATTTTTACATTTTTTGAATGTATACATAATGGCACTACTTTTTTTCTGGATATTTGTGTTCCGGAAATTGTTGGCCTCTTGCACAATACCTTTATTGTGTTTGTGGCAACTTTACAGTGAGATGGGAAACTTCATTAAGTTTCTGGTGGCCAGTGCCGTAGTAAATATGGGGAAGCCTTTGTTTAGACACTTTGGATTTGGAGTTTTGTTGTAATGAGTTATGGCACACTGATGATTATTTTTTAGAATTTCCTGGGCAATTTTTTTTGCCAAGTTTTTGCCCTTCTCAGCAGTTATGCTAAACAGAGTTTATAGTTTTTGACTGTAACTTTGAGCTCCTTAGAGATGCTTTTTGAGGTTATTTTACTGGAGAATTGGAGATATATTTTAGGCCATGTGATATTTTATTTTGTTGGAGATAGTCCAGAGTTTAGGCCTATGGTGGTAAGAGCTATGTTTAGTTCAATTATTTTTGCAGCCCTTTTTGGTGCACATGGAAACACTTGTGAGAGGAGATATGTGGCAATATTTTCGAGTGCATCAGCTAGACGCTTTGAGTGCATTTTTCGGGGACAGAGTTTCATTTTTTGACTACCCTGCTTGGAGATATCATATTTATTTTTGGATACTTGTTTTTATTCCATATGTGGTTATTGGTGAAATAGAAGGGAATATGGTGATGTGTGGTTATTGGCGAAATGGAGGGGAATATTTTTATTGCCTGGGTGGTATTATTATTAATATGGTGATATGGGGTTTCTTTTGGTGTTGTGGCTAATGGAGGCGAGTGGCATTACTGCATTGTGGTTTTATGGAGATGTTGCATTTTTTATATTCACCAGTGGTTATTTTGGTGGCACTTAATTGTGGAATTGTGGTTTACTGTGGTTTATATCCCGAATAGGTGATAGTTTGTTTTTTATACCTGGGGCAGTATCATGGGGGAGTTATGCTTTAAGGACAATTTTTTTGGGGGGCATCTTGGTGATATCCTGGAGATAATTTTTGGAAAAGTGGTCATATAATGTCAGTATAGAATTTTTGGGTCTTTATGGAGAATAATGGTGTTAGTATAGAATATTTGGAGAATATTTGGAGAATAAAGGGTTTCTGAAGTTGCAAGTCTGATTGGACAAATCTATAGTGGAGTTCGAGCACCTGAGGTGTTCACAGGTGGATTTTTGCTGATAATGCTGTGATGAGTCCGGTTGCTGCCTTTTTTCCTTTGGTGTTGATTACTCGGAGTTTTGCACTATTCTCTGTTGACTATGGCCTTCCACGGAGATGTACTTTGTAAGGGGTTTGTTTTCTGGTCGTTTCTGGCCGATGAGATTTGTTACAGTAGCAAATTCCGTAACGATACATACTGCATTTATGAGGGAAAATGTTGGATTATGTATATTATATATGTTATGTGTGTACTGTAATGGAAAAAGTTCACTTATTATTGTTGTTATTATTTTTTTTTTCTATTTTTTCTTTTCCTACGAGATTTTTCGTGATTGGCGTCAAGCTTACATAGCATTTCTATTTTAGACAGGAGATATAATTTGTCAGGGTATGTGAATTAGATGGAAGTGTGTTTGGCATTATATTTCATGGAGGTTAAGTATATAAGCAGTAAAAGGGTTTTGCTGTTAGACAGTAAAAGGGTTCTTTTTGTGGGTGATTTTCTGGGTTACTGAAATATCAGAGCTTGAGAGAACATTTTTGGTGATAATTTGGGCTGGGTTTGTTACTTGTTTTTTTTTTCGGGCTCATTTTCCTTTTTTTATAGACTTGTGAGTAATGTAAGTTTAAATGTGATGACAGTAGTCCGTAGAGTTTTTGTGAGCTCTGGGTGGTGTGTGCTAATGTATGGGGGTTGGCAAGCCTATTTTTGTATTATTGGAGAATTAAGTTGGAGAATTAAATATTTTCTTTATGGGGGTATAATAGTGATTTGTGATTTAGCGATCTTATGAAGTTCCTTCACGAGTTTTAGTTAGAAATTAGTTCAGTGGTCATATTAGTGGTGGTAAATGGGAAAACGTTCAGTTAGTATTTCTTAGAGTTTTTGAGGTCATTACTTGATAGATGTATGTCTAGGGTTAATTTTTCTTTAATTGACCGATGGCATGACTGACAGACTGAAACACCATAAACATCGTTCCCCTACGCCTTCAGCAAGACGTCCATCAACTACTGCGGAGATGTATGTTGCTGATATGCGAAAGTTTCTACGAGTCTACGGGGTTTTACAGTGCTTTTGGACTACGGGAATCGTCAGTTGTCTTCCATGGGGAGACATTTTGCCTTTCTACAGTGTGTTTCATGTGTCTGTGCAGTTGCAGTTGCAGACCAATCACATACATGGGAGCGCAAGAAAATTTAAGATGAGGAGATGTTTCAACTGTTATTATAGCCCAGTTGCAGGCTATTCAAATTCATTTTATGTGATAGACATTGTACTGCCAAAGACGTGCAGTTATTTTTTATTATGGTGTTTAATGAGCCGGCCAATGTGCTTTATATGTATAAGCTGTTTTATGTGAGCTATGGCTAGGCAGGTGCTAGCATTCGGGGTGGCCGAGCATCTGTTACATAAAAGAGGAATATATTAAGACAATATGTTTTAGATACCGTTGTAATGTGATGTGCTGTAACTTTCTTAGAATGTAGAAGACAACAGTTTAGTTTCTCCTTAGAGACAGTGTCCGAGGTGACAAGCTTAAAAATGCTGACATATCTTTTTAGGTGGTGTGATATCAAAATTGCTGTCTGTGCAGATCAGTGCCTGTCCTGTCGCTATGCACGGGCGGGTCACAGAGGTGACTTACTAAACTGGATACAGACAGTTCCTGGGTGTGGACAATGTGTGTGAGTTCGTACGTGTGTGTGAGTCTTTTCCCTACATAACAAGATGTAAGGTAACCATGACGAGAGATCCTTACAGAGAAGAGGCGAGAAGCCAAGATGGCTTCTGCAAAAGTATTTTTGAGAGAAGTGCTGTGAATACTGTGTTGAATGGGTAAGCATATTTATTTTGGCCAAAGATGTGGCTGGATTGTATTTGAAAATTTATTTCAAAGATGTTATATTTCATAAGATCTTTTGATTTTAATCTTGTGCTTATCGAGGTGTTCTCCTGTCTTCTAACAGGTGGTTCTGGAGAAAGGGGGAACTGATCTGAGACAAGGGGCACTGACTTAATTAATATGGGTACTTAAATAATGTGTCATGGTGTTACTATGGAGACTGTATTATGACTTGCCCAGTTTTGATGACTAAAATGATGTTGGTTATTTTGGGGGGAATATGGAGTGGGTTATTTGAGTTTAATCTTTCATTTAATCTTTTTGTTAAGAACCTGAGTTACTTAGTTTACACTTTGATTATAAATAAATGTTATTTTTGTAGTTCACGTGTCTGATTTGATAGCCTTAGATAATGGAGGGAGGGGGTGTGTCGTGGAGAAAGAGAGAGAGAGAGAGAGAGAGAGAGAGAGAGAGAGAGAGAGAGTGTTGCCAGTTGCCTTAGATGCACGATCCATTGCTACCTTTTAAAATAGAAGAACTGAGATCTAGAATCTCGGTTTTTTATATATATATATTATATATATATATATATATATATATATATATATATATATATATATATATATATATATAATAAAAGGAGCCATAAAAACACCTTTTATTAGATGGAACTGTTGTTACAGAACATTTTTTACCAGTCATATTATATATATATATATATATATGATATAATATATAAGCCACCCTTAAAATGCTTGTAATTCAGTCAATGAACAACATTTTGTGTACTGAAAATTTACGGCATCTAAATGACAAATCCCCTTTATTGAAATCTAGCAAGGCTTTTGGCTCTATGGACGCCCCTGTATCAACTTCAAATCCCATGTCATTTAAGTAGTTATTCACTCCCTCAATCAAAATTTGCACTGGTTGGGACAGAACGCCGTCGACAATGCCTCAAAAAGGGCTGACTCCTGCATTTATGTTAGTTATCTTATATATATGTGTGTATATAGTATATATATGTGCTATATATATATATATATATAGATATATATATATACAGTACATATATATATATTACATACATATAATATTATATATATATATATCATATATATTATATATATACTATATATATAATATATATATATAATATATATATACTATATATATATATATATATATATAATATATATATAGATATATATATATATATATATATATAATATAAATACATATATATATATATAAAATAAATATTATATAATATATATATATATATATATATATATATATATATATATATATTGCTGACCTGACACACACAACAACCATATATATATATGTTTGTGTGTATGTCAGGTCAGTAGTATATATATATATATTATATATATATATAATACATACATATATATATTATATATATAGATATATATATATATATATATATATATATATATATATATATTATATATATATATATACATATATACAATATACATATATATATATATATATATATATATATATATATATATATATATATATATATATATATATATATATATATATATATATATATATATATATATATAATATATATATATATATATGTATATATATATATATACTATATAATATATATATATATATATATATATATATATAACACATATGTAATATATATATAATATATATATATATATATATATATATATATATATATAACATACATATATATATATATATATATATATATATATATAATATATATATATATATTATATATCACACATATAACATATATATATATATTATATATATATATATATATATATATATATATCTATATATATATATATATATATATATATATATTATATATATATATATATATATATATGTATATATATATGTATATATATATATATATATATTTATATATATATATATATATATAATCTATATATATATATATATACATATATGTATATAATATATATATATATATATATATATATATATATATATATATATATATATATATATATATATATATATATATATATATATATATATATATATATATATATATATATATATATATATATATATATATATATATATATATATATATATATATATATATATATATATATATATATATATATATAATTCGTTAAAAGCAATTGCGTTAGTGGCATCAATAAGTTTCTTGTAGGTATCTTCATACCGACGAAGTTTTTTCCGATTCTCGTTCGTCAATTTCTGGTGAAAAATACGCAGACTTCCTTCTTCCATTTATTGAATTATGTCGCGACTGCTGTTTCGCCTTATGGCATTATCAAGCGACTACTGACTTACAATCTGGCCTTTCGGCCTATTTATTTCATCATGTGGGAGGTATGACCTTGAGGTATGGGTACTGGTTAGTCTAGGGATTAACAGCTTAAGGGCGTTGTTTTGGATACAAAGAACATAAGGACATACGTACTGTGACAATAAAAGTGAAAGTTTAAACAGTGGTTAAATAAATATTCAAAATACAATGCCATGTGCTAGAGTTTCCTTGCGGATAAGGCGCGAAGTACCGTTCCGCCACTGCCTTAAACACTCCCTCCCCACCATTCTTTCGACCAATTACAGGCCTCGTCACCCACCCAGTACAGCTAAGCCAATTTCTTATTATACATTATTTAACTACATGTTATGGTCCAGTCAACACCTACGTCTTGTTATTCTTAAAGTAGCTGAATTTTCCACATTAAATGTGATTACAGGTTTGTTAATTAATGTGATTTCAGGTGATTTCATTGCAGTAATTACATAAAAATATTTGCATTTTAACATCGTTATGCAATTTTCATTCAGAACATTGGATTTCTCCTACCCCATATGAGGAACGAATGAAGACGCATGTGTTCACTGCTTAAGGCAAGTGCTTTTGTGATTTACAGGCATTGTTCAAACCTTATTCTTGGTGAGGTCATTCTAAGTGATGTCTCCATGCCTGCTTTTATCTTGGAAATTGATGTTTCCTACAGTTTTATTGCTTTTGATGTAAAGTAGTCTTTGTTGATCATTTGTTATTTACGTCTAGGTCTCTACCTAACACCCCGACCCCATTCTTTACCAAGTCGTACCTTCTACACACCAGCCCCCCAGTACTCCACCATCCCTCAGCTGCTCCCTTTCATGGAAAATATGACTCCCTGAGAGTTTGTGTATCCGTTCCCCTCTTCCAGAACACTGGCTGCTTTGTTTACAATTGTTCTCCCCCTCAGTGGCCGCGAGTTCGATTCTCGGGCACACTATTGAGGAGTTAGAGATGTGTATTTCTGGTGATAGAAGTTCACTCTCGACGTGGTTCGGAAGTCACGTAAAGCCATTGGTCCCGTTGCTGAATAACCCTTGGTTCCATGCAACGTAAAAACAGCATACAAACAAACAAACAAACAAGTGTTCTCCCCCACACAAATCCCCGAATTCCCAAAATCCCCCATCACAGTTGGGTAGAGAAAGGAGGTAAATAACAGTTGACCCCCAAAAGATTAATACAAGTTCTTCATCAAAAGCACTAAAACTATAAGAAAAATCAATTTCCAAGGTAAAAGCAGAGAGAATTACACAAGTTTACCTTCATTGGTGCCTCTGGGAGAAAGGGAAATAGGGGACTTTTGCATGGTCCAAAGTCACTTTGCACTGGTCAGTTTTCCCAAAGTTTATTTCTAAGCATCAAAAAGAGAGTCCTTTAATATTCACAACATTGCCTGAGCAGTTGAACTGAATAAAAAGAATTTTTCTTGAACTTATTCACTTATAAATGAGCCACAAACTACTGCCTATTTCCCACGTCTGGTTGCAACTCCTGCGCACTGTGAAGGATTGTCGGGATAAAAACAGATCCAGATTTTTCGCAACATTCTCCACGCCAGAAAATCTGGACACCTGGGAAAGTAATGGGAAGGTTCAGACAGGTGGGGCACAATTCCGTTGTTCGCCATGACCTACTCTCAACTGTTGCCCCCAATTGTATCACAGAGCGCCAGTCACTGGAGTGGCTATCTCCCTGCCGAGCCTGTTACTTTGGGCAGCCATATTGAAAGGTCTCAGTCCCGCTCAAAATACTACACATTATTAATATTATTTTTACTATTATTTTTTAAATCTTATTACTATTACTATAATATTATTACTATTATTGTTGTTGTTGGTATTATTATTACTATTACTGGACCCAATTTTACAGAGAAAAATTATCTTGCAAAAACAGGTTGGTCTAACTTGCCTAAGCACCCCAACCATTGTGGTCAAGGTCTAAGCATCTGCTCTTGGATCTAAGCAGTGTCTAGCATAAATGGTTCTTGTAAATTACAGGACCTTCTTCGCTTAAAGTCACTGAGCACTAACTAAACTGTAATGTGCAATCACTAAACACTAACATTCATAATGCACTTACAATCACTAAACACTCACATTCACTAAACATACACTTAATATACACTCACACTTAACACACGCTCAATAACACTAAACACTCACTGAATACTCAACACTCATAGGCACTCATTATACACTAAACGCTCAGAAAACACTAAACTCACTAAATACTCACTATACCCCAAACACTCAGTAAACATTCATAAACACTCCTTTATCCTAAACAGCAATTAAACACTAAACAATCACTATGCATCCATTACACGCTCATATGCTAAACATTAATCAAGTACTCACTATACACTAAAAAGTCACTAAACACTCACTATACACTAAACACTCATTAAACCCTAAACACTCATTAAACACTCAATAGTCACTAAACTTAAAATGCTCGTTAAACCCCTAAACACTCATTAGACACTAAACAGTGATTGAAAATCCATTCATTAAACACTCAATAAACACTTGCACACTAAACATTCACTAAACACTAATACTCACGCAATATTCACTGAATACTTACTAAACATTCACTACACACAATCATTCACAAAACATTAACTAAACCCTAAACACTCACTAAACATTCACTAAACTTAAACATGCACTAAACGTTCACTAAACCCTAAACACTGACAAATCACTTACACACGAAACATTCACCACACTAAATACTCACTGAATACTTACACACTAAACATTCACTAAACACTAAAATTCACAAGACATTCACTAAACACTCACTAAACATTCACTGAATACTTGTGTTGCGAATGTTATGGCGACTTTCATTAAGGTTCATGCCAGATGTTATGAGGCTGATGGCCCTACCTTAACGGACAGGTTCCAGGCCCTACTCAAGGACATTTCAAAAGGTGAACACGTATGATTTTAACAGTTTTATTACAAAACCAAACTCTTCATTAATAACAGCAAAACAAGGCAATAAAGCGTGAACTTAGGTGGCTCAGCACCCTAAACTTTGACAAATTCTATGTGGCCACGCAACCACTCAAAAACACAGAAAATTTCGTTAAATCAAATTTCACTTTCACTGAAATAAATGGCAACACATTTCCGAAAGGTGACTAGACAAAATGAGCAATGATTAACTTCAATTAGCCCAATGATGGCTACAATAAGGAACGATTACTTACCATGCCCAAGCTCACACCCGCACACCATGTACAAGACCCGCAAGAGTTACTATCTCAACTACGTTAATTAGAAGGAAGATCGGGGTGCGGGGCGGTTTTATACCTGAACAGATCAGGTTAGTCAATTTCATCAAGAATTTGCTATCTTCAAAAAGGAAGCATTCCTTCGTTTTTCATACAATTTATAAGACAAGAATTTTGTCATTATTATATGAGGGAGGAGAGGTGATAACTGATAAATGTGGATATACAAAAAGGAACCATTTCACTTTAGCCACCAGGACTGCCTGATACGTGGCAATTAAAGTGGGAAAAGGATGGATGGGCGGGAAATACGTCTCAGAAAATTCGTGCACTAATTTTTCGCGACAACTTGCACATTGAACATTCACAAAATATTCATTAAACCCTAAAAACTCACTAAACATTCATTGAATACTTACACAATAAACATTCACCAAAAATTAACCTAACCTTAACTAAACATACACCAAACAGTTACTCATAAACATTCACTAAACACTTACTAAACACTAAAAAGATTCACTAAACACTTAAGGGCCCCATACACTGAACGAATGTATTAACAATTGTCTGTATCTTTCGCAAAAAACATTGTGTATGGGCTTGTCAGACCACGAAACCACGGGGTTTCGTGGTCTGAATGATCTCAGCAGAATCTGTCACTACCAGGTTGTCTGTCATACATGGGTCGTTCAATGTATGTGTTTGTCCGCCGATATAACGTTATCGCGCACGTCTCTTCTAGAGATGATACCATGTCTTCCCGAGACAAAATCTTTGCCTAAACTGAAATCGGTGCGGAGATCGTTCGCACTATCTGAATAGTGTGTTTGTCGATAATGATTATCGTTCAGACAATCATTCATACAGTCGTTCAGTGTATGGGGCCCATAAGGCCTGTCATACGCAGCTCGTGCAATTAATGTCTTTGTCTGCCGATATCTTCAGTATGTCAGGAACCCTGGACCTGAAGACGTCGTAGTATTGTGTAGGACTACACCATCTATGGGACTACACTACCACAGAATGAATTCTACATTTGCAGATAGGGAATTCTGGGCAGAATTCATAGAGTTATAAAGACCAGTCATCTCTTTGAAAAGTTAAATCAAAAGAGTACAGAGATAAAGGGAAGAAACTATATATAATATATATAATATATATATATATATATATATTATATATATACATATATATATATATATATATATATATATATATATATATATATATATATATATATACACGCGCCAGGTATATATAAAACTAGAAAAAAGAATATGATGAGGGAAGAACAAACTAGAAGTACAGCATAGATAATGCAAGTAGAAAATGCAAAATTAGGATACATTAAAAGTAGTAATAGCAGGCCTATAGTTCTAAACTTATTAGTGGGTAGCAAATCTAAGGGTCATAATAACATTTAGACAATTTTATTTTTAAAAAAATACGCAAATCGAATTACATTGAAACCACACACACACACATACACACACACATATATATTTATTTTTTAAAGAGTATTCATTATTACTATATTCAGATAAAAGTCCAGCTAAAAATTTTGAGATAGAGAAAGAAGGACTGTTATAAGCAGCCATAATTGGTCTTAAAGGTAGGTCGGGTTTATGAATTTTGGTTGCCCATAAAGAACACTAAAAGATGAACCAGTGACGAACAGTTGTTGATAAGTAGTTTCATTTATGATGTTATCATTTTTAATTTTCCTTAGAGGATACCAAGATTAATATGGGTAACAGTGAAAATGGGGTCGCTTTTGGCGGTGATAATGGTAATGATACCAATGATATGGGGAGTGGTGATATCGGAACTCACACTGGTGATATGGGGAATAACGGTGGTGGTGTTGATGATGATAAACGGGATATTGAGAGCCACGGTGGTGACAATTTTGGCGGTTTTAACAATGGTGGTATGGGTTGTGATGCTGATACTGATATTAATACTGATACTGATACTAACAATGGGGTCCTGGTGGATGCAATGAGAACCACGGGTGGTGATATTTATGGGGACGTGGAACAAGGAAGTACTAACCACAAATATAAAGGTGTTTTGTTTCAGAGGTTATTTTAAATCCAGGTACAAAGACTATGGTAAAAGTCAGACTGAGGGAAGTGAAAAAGCCCAGGGAGGTATGCGTAATTGAGGGTAGTGAGAAACTAAGAGGGGTTATTAGCACCGTATTGATGAACAGAGTATCAAACACTGGTGTTACATGGGTGGAATTATTTAACTGTAACGATACAGTTAGGAAATATCAAAATACAAATGTGGTAGACCTCCAAGATTGGAATAGTAATATTGGTTCAGTGGCTATTATAGAGGGGAAAACTGAGTTTTCCGAGGCAGAAATACAATCAAGGAAGAAAATATTTAGAGAACATTTAGCTAATGCAGACTATAAAGAGCATATAGAAGTGGTAAGCGAACTTTTGGCAGAATTTGGGGACACAGTAGGTTTACAAAGGGATAAACTGGAACTGACTAATGCGTTAGAACATACGGTAAACTTGGAGGAAGGTACAAAAACCATTTTTATTCCTGCATACAGCATACCTTTCAAAATCAGAGAACAGGTAGAGAAAGAGGTCAGTTAATGGGAAGAGGAAGGAATTATTAGACCTAGTGCATCTCCATACAACTTTCCTCTGTTAGCGGATGGCTCTGTCCGAGTAGGCATCGATTTTAGACGTTTGAACGAAAAAACAATTCCTGACCATTATCCAGTCGCATGCATACCAGATCTTTTTGTAGAAATTGGGGGACATAATATTTATAGTTCAATTGACTTAGCGCAGGGTTTTTTGCAGGTCCCTCTTAGCAAGGAATATACTGCTTTTTGTCAGTGGCCAAGGGACATTTTGAATTTATGTGGATGCCTTTTGGTTTGTCAGGTAGTCCTATGACCTTTGCGAGGTTAATAAACAGAGTTTTGCACAGACTATTGGGTAAAAATGTTTGTGTGTACCTGGATGATGTATTGATTGCAACAGACTCGATCGAGCAACACTTAGAAGAGCTTAAGGAAGTACTTAGGAGTCTTAGGTTAGCCGGATTGAAAATTAAACTAGCTAAGTGTTCCTTTTTGAAGAAGCAAATTACATATTTAGGTCATGTTATATCTAAAGAGGGAGTAAGAGTAAATGACGATCAAGTCAAAGCAATTGCAGATTTTCCTATCCCAAAATCAAAGAAACAAACTAAGTCATTCCTGGGAATGGCAGGGTATTTCCGTAGGTTTCTGAAAGGGTTTTCTAACATAGCAGCACCTTTAGCAGATGTATTGCGGGAAGACATTCAATTTCATCGGGGAGAACCACACCAAGTAGCTTTTCAGAGGCTGAAGGACGCGTTAATTATTCCCCCAGTTCTGAAATTTCCAGATTTCAGCGAATCGTTCGCATTAGTTACTGATGCCAGTGAAGAGGGTATAGGTGCTAGCCTTATGCAAAAATTTGATGGGAAGCTCCATCCCATTACTTTCTATAGTAGGAAATTTAGGACAAAGGGCAGCAATGAAAGACTAATGGCTACTGTAAATAAAGAAGCCTTTGCAATAGTATCAAGTTTGGTTAATTTTAAAATGCTAATGATGGGGAATAAAGTTGAAGTTCTTACAGACCACAAGCCATTATTGGGTCTTTTTAATAAAGCCGATTTGTCACCCAAAAGAGCTCGATGGTTCTTAACTATCAGGGACTTCGATGCAAAGCTCAAATATATAGAAAGCAAGTTAAATGTAGTTGAGATGCCTTTAGTAGAAGTTTTTGTGATACAGAAGGATTTCAAGTTGGGGTAGTTACTAGTGATTTTATACAATGGGATATAAGTCTCATAGAGCAAAAGCAAGATGAGGATGAAATTTTGGCAGATGCAAAAGCGTTCCTCAGAGGAGAATCAGTCAGGAAAGGTTATAAGTTACCCTTTTCAGATTTAGAATTAGAAGGTAATCTGTTGGTCAGGAAAATTAAATATAAATTGAAGACTAGTGAAAATAAGAGACACGACACAGATCGTAATTCTGAAAGTCCTAATTCCAGTAGTTTTGGATATAGTACATTCTAGGTTTGGTATTCCACATTTGGGGATAGAAAAAACATATAATGAGATGATATTTGGAAAAATATTTGTAAAGATGTGGAAAATTTTGTGAAAAGCTGTAGTGTCAATGCTTGCAAACCCACATGGGTAACTTCTATAGGAGGAATGATATAAACTGGGATAGTTAGACTGTTACATTTAAGTAACATTAGAATAAGTGTTTCCTTTGTGTGGATTGTAATGAAGAAAAAAAAAACTACCTTTTTTTTATGTCTAATTGCATATTTGTTTTGTTTCATTTCCGCTATTTCGAGAAGGTTTGGGAAATTACCGAGAGCAAGAATATGCCTGTTTTATACAGAAGTACCGAAGGACTGTTTGCAGTGGGAGGGATCTGCTGAACCAGACCATTCCAGAAAATCGCAACCACTATATAAGAAGAAGAAAGAGTTCGTGACGGGGAGACAGAGACGGACACTAGAGGTGTTAGGAAGGGAGGAAAAGGTGCAAGAGAGTAGGGTTACATAACTCTGTGTGAGCTGGTGTTACGAGTATTTACGTGAGTTATATATTTGATGTAAGAATAAAAGGGGATTTCAATAGAAATAGGCCAGTAGTGATGTTAATCAGGTAAAGTTTAATGGTGTTTTTTGTGTGCAAATACACTATTTGTGAGTAGTAAGCCGGCCAGGTTGGAGCTGTCATCGGAAGACAGTCTGGGGTAAACTTAGGCCTCATTTTGTAGCCTAAGCAAGTTTGTTGTATCACTTGCCTGTAATTAACATGATTTGTGCGAAGAAAATTAGTGGCAGGGTATGAGTTTTCTACAAAATACCTATAGGGTAGCTTGCACCTACCTGGAAATCCCTAGTCTCTGTTCTCCATAGCTAACCTGGATAGGGCTATCAGTAAGTCCCTAGTCTGTGTTGTCCTTAACTAGCCAGGGTAGGGCGGGTATACATATGTGCAGTGCATTACTCTCAAGCTAGTCATGTTTGGTACACACTTGTTTTTTTTTTTTTTTTTTTTTTTAACTCTTAGTCATGTTGGGTATTCCAGTAGTTAAGTTAGAGCGTGACTTGTACCCTAAAGCTAGCTGGATTAAATATTGATTCTGGGAATAGGCCTAAACTCACAAGGTTAAATTAGGTCTGTAATATTTGTATGCAGGCTTTTGAAGGAGTTAGGCTAGACCTTGTGTGCTGAAACTATTCGTTCATTATTAAGGGAGTACGTATTTAAGTTTTCTGTCTGTTACGTATTTAAATGGCTCGAGTGCACATTAGTCACCCATGATTGTCATTAAGTAAAGATACTGTGGTTACTACTGTACTAATCATAGATAAGGAATAAGTAATTTGTTTGGCTGTACTGTTATACTAAGAAGGTTGCAATTTTACTTTGATGTATTTTTTTGGATTTATTTGAAATACAAATTTTTTTTTTAATATTGTAAATAAATATAATACTGTTAAACTATTGCTGTTGGTATTAATTCCATCTTCCTGTTTCCACTTTGTTCATGTTCTTTAGCCAGTAAAAACACTGCAGGAGGGTCTAATCACTTTTGTTGAGACAACCTTCCTCCAACATAGACATCACATTAATACTATGGTCAGTGATTCCATTAAAATGTCTCCAGTTGAAGCATTGTTTGGTTGCCAAGCACGAGGCACATTTGATTTGCTACCTATACCTCATCATGGAGAAGTTACAATTGAGGCATTGATTACAGCAAAGGAGAGACATGCTTGTCCCGAGGCTAAGACCCGAGAAATGGTGGAAAGAAGCAACGAGAAATCATTAGATGTTAAAATTGCTATTGAAGATAATGTATTCCTAAAAATCAATGTGAGAAATGAACTAAATTACAAGTTAGGTCCAAAGTTTGAGGGTCCTTTTAGAGTTATTGAAGAAAAGACCGGAAACAGATTTGTAGTCTTAGATGAAAAGACAGGTCGGTCAAAACTGACTCTTAATATATTAAAGTTGAAGAAAACAGGAAAATGATAAGAAGGTAACTCTGGCCAGACGCATTTTTTTTTCTTTCCAGATTTTGCAAATGGATGATGAAATGTGATTAATCAGACTTATGTAACTTTTTTTCATTCTTTTACTATTTTCTTATTATGCTCAAACTGCAGCGATTTGGCGGAAAAACCCGGGGTAATAATTTTCATAATGGAAAAAATGGAGAGAAAATGTGGTAAAATACCGTTGAGTTGAGAAATAAGGGATTCTTCTGGTGATGACTTTTGGTGGTGATGATACCTGGTGGTGATTTTTTGTGTGATTTGGTGATACCTGGTAGTGATTTTTGGTGATTTGATATTCCTGGTGGTGTTGATTTATTGGGGATGATTTTTGGTGGTTATTTTGATGGTGAACTTTTGGTGGCTATGATTTTTGGTGGTGTTTTGTGGTTTTATGAGCCAGTGGGGTGCTGATTGTGGTTCTTTGTGGTATTATGGATCTTAGGGGTGGTATTGGTGCATTGTAGTTTTACAGGGCCCTGCTATAGTGTTGTATTTTATGAGGTTTTATTCACCAGTGATGATATATATGTTTGGCGGTATATAGTTGTTGCAGATAATTTGTGGATTGTGGTTTTCTGTGGTTTATATCCCGACGAGGTGATTTCTTGGGTGTAATGTATATGTGGTGTTATCACAAATGGTTTACTGTGAGGTATATCAGTGTTCAAATGGCTTAGGATTTAGCCTGTGGTGGTGTATTTTATATTGCTGGTTATATAATAGAGGATTTTTTTTAGGACAATTTTGGGTATCCTTGTGGTAACAATGAGGATGTCCTGAGGATAGTTTTGAAGTTTAATGTGGTTCTGTAGTATCAGTGAAGATTTATTGAGAATTCCCAACGAGGATTAAATGGATGAATTTGGGGCTAATCTGAGGAATGATGATTTCTAAGTTAACGAGTCTGACTGACAAGTCAATGGTGCGATTTGTGGACATGCTGAATAAACAGGTGGTTTGGTGCTGACAATGCTGTGGTGTCTCAGATGAGACCAATTGTTGATATTTTCTTTTGGATTTGATTACTCAGAGGTTTGCTTTGCTTTCAAGAATTTTGATGATGACATTCCATGGTGAGGAATTTTTAGGCGTCATTTTAAGGAGATTTTAAGGGGTCATTTTGGGGTATGATACTGATATGTTGCGGCAGGAATTTGTCTGGACGATACAAAATTACATTATGTAATGGGAAAAGTTTAATTACTTTTTTTGTACAAGGGAAACCTTTAATAGAGATTAAGAGGTTTTTATGGTACCTTTACATAGGATTTCTATTATAGAGAGGAGGTAGAATTTATCTTGAGATACATAAGATAGAAGGGATATTCAACATTGTTTGATGGAGGATAGCTGTATAAAGACTTCAGGGGTTTTGCTGTATAAATAATATTGGGGGTTTTGATAGTATACTTGTCAGATACAGGATTAATAATGAGTGGTCAGTTAGTGATAAAAATTCCCCCAGTAAGTTTAAAAGGGATAAGTCTTTGATAATTGACTATGAGGTTGTTTATGTTAATTCATGACAGACTCGTGTGTTACAGCAAGACTTTATTTTCTTTTAAGATCACATAGACTTGTCACTGGGTCAGTTACAACCTATTAATGACGAAACACGGACACAAGAGGACATTATAGAATTCCCAAGCTAACACATCGAAAACAACTTAGGATCTACTGCACCAGATGTTAGATCTTCACGCGGGCAACAAGGTCACAGGTCGCCATTGCAAGGACGTGATATTGTTGATGGCTAATATTCTGGGACAAGTCAGCAGTCTACAATACTTCTACGAGATAGGTGCAGGACGCAATTGCATGGGAGTTGCAAAATATTTCAAGTCGGCAACGAGGTGGCGGTTACGAATCCTTCATCGGAAGTTGGCGAATCTACAGTTTAGCGGCGAGGTTGTTACGATACACCTACAGGGGTCACAGACCCTTAATAATGGCTCATGCAGAGTCGTTTCGAGATGGTTCATGGTGCTCAGCCGACGGATCTACAATTAATCGACAAAGGTGTTCACGAGGCAGTTAAAGTTCCGCCTACACTGGAGACGGTTACAGTTCCACAGCTAGAGGATAACAGTGGGGATGGATTCTTCACCGAACGCTACACAGTTCCAGTGATTGCTGTTATGGTAGCAATATGATGGTCAATGTGTGTTGCAGGAGCCATCAAACTTGTATGCAGCTGACAGGGTAGGAGAACCCCAGCAGCAGCAGAAGTAGCTCGAAATCATGTGGCAAATTAGACATTATGAACGAGTATATACCAGTAGCCAATGTAGTGTGCGACAGGGGTGCACAAGTGTAGGTGGCCGAGCCATCTTAATGCGCTGGTTAGACGTGAAAATAGACATATATATTAAAATAAATGGGGCTGATAACCTTAACTCTTGCCAGATAGAAACAGATGCAAAACAGTGAATTCCTCAAAATGCTGAGATAAAAAACAAATAGAAATCACGCTGTTTGCAATACGAGATGCGAACACAGTCCAGAGAAATGAGGTAAATCATAAGGGATGTTACTTCAGGTTACTTCGGGTCACGGAGTGCATGTGATGAACGTGTACATGGGAAAAGGGAAAACGCACAGAATAGACTAGCATGCATACGCTCGTGTGTTCAGTAGCATATGCATGTTCAGTAGCGTATGTATGTCGGTGTACATACATACGATGGTTACAAGTGAATGAGATATAATCTCTAGTATGAGGATTAAGGGGCATTACCTGATATTGATTGTGTGTGAGAAACACGCCCGCAAAGCAAGGCGTTTGGAGATCCGTCAGAAAAGGTAACGTGAAGACTTTGAAAAAGTTAATACCTTTTATGTAGTGACATTGAGTTCAGTTCTAGAGAAGGGGAAGTGCGATGCAACACTCATTTATTGAGGAACTTTAACATTTCATTGTTTGATAATTTTATTCTCATTTTCAGATGGATTCGAAATCACCATTTAGAAAAAAAGGATTTCTCTAGACTTGTGTTGACTTATTGATAGACTATGAAAGAGATAAGAGGGTTATTTAAATATGATTTCGGGAAGAGTTTTGGTAGTTTAACGATTTTTGAAGATGATCTTTAAGTCATTTTGTTCCATTTTCATGTTAGCTATTCTGGGAAATAAAAATTATATTTTGTAATAGCGGGAGTTTGAATTCGCCTAGAGTTTAACAATTGATTTTTCAGCTATATTAATATTACTATGCATAATGTAGATAATTTCCTAATGTGTACATTAAGCAAGCAGTTTCTATAAAGTTTACAATATGCTAACATTAGGCCAAACATGCCTGTTGTTCAAATTATGCAGCTCAATTTTGCCCGATGTGAATACGACTGCCCAATTTAAACATATTATGGTTTAGTGTAGAAATGGAAATTAATCCAACAGACAACCCACGGGAGGTTACAGGAGAATGCAACATGGTTAATGTAGAGACAGTTTAAAGAATTCCAATTTATTTGAATAAATACAAACATAATTAATGCAATATCAGTAAAAGAGAAATATGTCAATAGATCTCAGGGTTCAGTTGAGTCCAGTCAGAAATTTTGCATGATCTGCCCGGGTGACAGCGCGAGTTGCATTTAAATTTTTTTCTTAGGCAGCTGCATCGTCCTGATGTACATTGAGTAGTACATTGACACTATATATCCTTGCCCACCAATGGCTCTTGCTGTTGCTGTTCTAATCGATAGGCAGATATCAGGAACCTGTTCAGACTTTATCAGGGGCTGTTTGATTGCACTTAGATCAGCTTCTGTAAATTTTGGTCCAAGAATTCCCTCCCGACAACCTACAGTGTATAGTCCATCTTGTTCCTTGAGGACGACCACTGACAGATTTTTAGGATCTGTTGGACCACGATCGACATCCGGGACCCTCAGTGTAGCACACTGACCAATGGATAATGGCTTAAGTGACAGACCCAAAGTTTCGAACAACATTCGAACAACACTCCAGTTACAGTGGTTTGTCATTCAATTCACATTAGGCAAAATACCCTCGCCTAATCTGAAAATCATGCATAATATTGACAATAGGCAAGTAATCTGCCTATTGTCAACATTGTGCAAAACAAATATGGAGATAAGGCAATTTTTCTGCCTAATGTTCACATTAGGCAATTATCCAAATTATGCGTAACATATAAAATATATATATATATATATATATATATATATATATATATATATATATATGGGTGGTCTGTAAAATAAGGTTCCCAAGGAGCTGCAGTCGCGAGGAACGCTGTTACGTGGGATCCGGCAACACTGGCGTGTAGCTTGGTCCCCCCTCTCCCAGTCCCCTCCCTGGCGAGCTCTCTGTGACATTCAGTCTTGGGTTCCCAAACTTTAGAGATGGGGCTTCCACTAGCTACTCCCGCCAGGTGCGAATTACGCTCTGTGATTCGTTTTTTCTGTGCAAGAAACACTGCGCTGGTGGACATTCATTCCCAACTGTGTGAAGTCTATGGAGAAAAGTGTATGAGCGTACAACACGTGCACAAATGGTACAGAGAATTCAAAGACAGACATACAGACATCCATGACGAACAGCGTTCTGGACAGCCATCAGTTTCGGATGAAACGATTGCGATAGTGGAAGAAACAATGCTGAAAGATCGAAGGGTGGCAGTTTCGGAGCTCTGTGAGATGATCCCTGATGACAGCAAGACCTGCTTAACAAAATTTTGACAGACCATTTAGGGTATGCCATCTCTTCCATGAATTGAAGAAAACCAGGGTGGGACGCATTTCAGAACCAGAGAGGAGCTGAAAGAAGAGGTTTTAAGCTACCTTCGCGGTACGGCGGGAGAGTTCTACGATTCATGCATAAAGAAGATGGTATAACGCATGCAAAAATGCATTGCTCTCAACGGCGATTATGTCGAAAAATAGGAAAAAGTCTAAGCTTTCTAAAAGTGTATTATTCAATGCCAATAAACATGTTTTTTATTGTGAAAAATCTTTGGGAATCTTATTTTATGGACAACCCTCATGTATATATAATATATTATATATTATATATATATATATATATATATATATATATATATATATATATATATTATATATATATATATATATATATATATATATATATATATATATATATGATATATATATATATATATATACTATATATATATATATATATATATATATATATATATATATATATATATATAAATCTTCCCCTTTGTCTGCACACTATGATTATCTTGAAAACAAAAAACAAAAAACAAGTGTAACTACTTTATAGTAAAGTAAAGCTTGTATATTAGGTTTCTTGTATGAACAGTAGTAAGTAGCTAAATCATAATTGCCACCTTACTGCCCCAGCTGTATTGAATTACTTCAGAAATTCCTCTCGAACTGTTTCGCTTCATTTCTAGAATGTCTGTTGTGGCTGCACTGCAGACCAGACATAGAAGTTTGTGTTGGCACATCATTTGGGATGATATACTTATTTCCCAAAGTTTTGCAAAGGAAATTATGCAAAAAGCAACATCACATGCCTATCGTGTCTGTTTTCTGTTTCCAAATTTATTGGCTCCCTGAAAATGTAGAAAAGGGCAATGGGGCACTAAGTATGCCATGTACATTTTCACTGATTCTCCTTGTGCAAGATAATCTGTAATTAAATATTTTCCAATCATGGTTAAGATCTCTTTGACTAGAAAGTCTCAAGAAGTCTTTTCGAAGAGGGAGAGCATTGGGATAGTTTACTGGGGTTCTTGGGACAGGAATATTCAAATGGTTGTCTTTCAGTTTTTGAAAAAAAATGGTGTTCTTTAATACACTTCCATTTGACTCTCGCCTGTTGATTTCAGAATCACACATTAGAAATTCATATTTGCTATTGACTATAGCTGTCGTGAAAAGAGTGCTCAGTCTTTCCTCGACTTGAATCTACCACGTTCCCGACTCAGAAAATATGACTGGCAGTAAATGAGTGATGGTACTTTGTAAATATGAGCATACTTATCTCCGTTTGAAAACTGTATTTGTCCGGATCGTGGGAGACTCATCTGTGCATTATGTCAACCTGCTAATTGTATTAGCAATGTCCTATCAGGACCAGGGATTAAATCTAGAGCAATGGTAAAAGCCTAACTGGTAGATTGGATCGCGCCAAATGCACGGGAAGGCTTCCCTCCTCCACTGAATGTCATCAAGGTAGGCAGCACAAAGTTTGTCTCTGTCCCTAGTCACCAGCTAGATCATTTGCCATCATTAATTCTTTGATTTATTAGTGTTCATTGAGGTGTGTCGTCTTGTTATGCAGTGTACCTTAAGTAGTAATATGTTATTCCCCAACCTGTGGTGAATATTAATTGTGTGATAACGGATTTCTTTTTCAAACATATAACCCCATTATTTGCGGAAAATTTGCCTAATTGCGGTATTTTTCTATGAGAAATGCCCTCAAATTCCTGTTATTTTTATTTTTTATCAATCTCATCATAAAATGCACCTTTTGTGATAAAACTATTAGGAAACCAGGCATAAACATTTTTAGAGGGGTTTTCTTGAATTTTAATTAACAAAATAGGCAGTTTTAAATGTTTTTATAGGGGTTTCAACTATTTGCAGATTCTTGCTATTCACTGGGGCGTCTGGTACACATCCACCGCAAATATGGGGGAACACTGTAGTGTGTGAAGTTATGGTTCCAATGTTTACTTTTTTAAATAAAATCTTATAAAATCCCATTTTACCTATTTACTCGTCCTTTGTGATAGACCAGGAGCTGTCCTTTAAGGTAGGTCAATACTGTCATTACCATCTGGCCACTGGTAACCCGGCATGAGGGTTTGCACAACAAACTGGTCATTCGGACTGGATTTGGCCTAAGAAATCAGCTTTGGAACAGCAACGAGGGAATTATGGTGTTTAGAGTAGACTCGAGGCAACCAAACTGCTGTTGTGAAACTGTGGGAATGATCTGGTCGAGGATCCAGCCAAAGAAGTGGGCAATCAACTTAAGGCCTTTGCAGAGAGAGTAGGGCTGATTATGGCAACAATATTATGCGTTTGATTTGAGGCGACCAGGTGCACCAGGTCAGCGAGAACTAAAAGTTAGGTTCCCTTTCATGTAATGTGAGAACGGCAGTGTCATCTTAACTTTAACATGCTTAGTTGATCATCCTCCCACTGTACAAAATGGTAGCTGCCACTGAGACGCAAAATAACTATTCTAGTTCTCCTCTCTGACACCTTGGCTCGCACTCATGGTAACCTCTTAGAATTGCATCATATAACTGTTTATGAGGACCTCTTAGAAAGGGTTCAAGCTGATGAATGGCAGCTCTGAACCTTGTATGTCACCAACCCCACTAAACTCAAATCAGATGTCTATAGTAGAGTAAGACAAACTCTTGATAAAGCTAGTACTTAGTAAATGAATCGGAACATTGGCTATCACAACGCAGCCTACTATGTGTCTACCTTGATTGAAAGAACTCCTGTTACCTGTCTTCAAAGGTGACGAGTGAATATGCCAGTTTCAAGGAGCTATTTAAAGTACACTTGCATCAATGTATGGATCTAGATGACGTGATTTGATTCACGTACCTAATAGGGGAGCCGCTCAAGGTGGTGCAAGTCCTGAGCGTAACTAGCCTACTGCCAATTATCAAGTAGTTCTTGACCTATTAGAAAGGTACTTGGAAATAAGCACCAAACACTAGTCATACTGCATCGGCAGTTAGCCAATATATTTATTCTTAAGTGCAATCACAATAAACTAAACACATTTCGAATTGAATTTACTGTGCTGATTGAACAAATTAGGAGGTTAAGCATTAGATCAGGGAATGCTGCTAAGCTTGATCAATCAAAAGCTATCTCAAGGTCAAGTGTATAAAAAAATCGTGGATTACACTTTGGATGAATTATTTGAAGCGTCAGATATCCTCATGAGGTATATGGAGGACAATGCGTTGCAAAAGGGGGAAGATCTATCATGACCCTCACAACTGAAGGGATCAGAACCTGGCACCTCTCGGACATCATTGTGCCCATTTTGTGATGGAAATCATTCTACCTTCACTTGTTCAAAATATGCAAATGCAGCAGCAAAGAAACACCAACTAGTCCTGAACCATAGATGTTTCAATTGCTTTGTCTCAGGGCACAGTAAGCGGAACTGCAAACTGTGTAATGGACGTCATCATAGCCTCGTCTGTGACGACAGTAGTAGTAAGTCATACTCAGGCGCACCCACCACCACCAATTCCAATTTCCAACCATTCAATGGTCCATCGTCTCATGTAGTGTGTCAACCCGTGGAACATCAGAATCAGAACCCTCCAACACCCCGCTGTAACGTAAATCAAGGGAATTCTTCTAAGGAAAGTCGTGAGAAACCCTGTGTAAACCTGAAGGTGGTAAAAGAGAAGCCTTCAGTCCATATGCCTGCCACCCTCCTACCGACAATGACAGCCATTTTGTCCGCTCATGACCAGCCATTCCAAGCACTTATGTTCCTAGACATACTTTTTGAATGGATGTTTTGCTTCTTATTTCTGATACATAGGACCTCCAAGATATTATTTTACCTTTTATAATTTTCTTTTCTAAATTTGGCTGATATTTTATTATGTAAAGGTTTTAATGCATCTATTTATAATAGTACATTGTCATTTTAAAATATTTTCTTCTATGAATGGTTTTGATTTATTTACTTTATTGAATCTTCTGTTTAGAATATTTAACCTTCTTGCTAGAGAGTATTTTTCTCGTACTAATTCAGATAGGTCATCTGACCACCAGGGGACTTTGTTTTTTACTATAGGGTTTTGAATGAGGAATAGCTTTGTCTGCTGCCTTTTTAATGAAGAAGACAGAAATCGTTTGTCTCATTGTGATTTCTCAAATAATCATATGGTGGTACATATATTTTTGGTATGCAAGTTAGAAATGTCCCAATCTGCTTTTAGCTTGTTTTAATGTGGAGAGTATGGTTTTGGTTCATTATTTAATAAGGATATTATCATGGGAAAATTATCACTTGAGTAGGAGTCATCACTTATATTCCAATCTAGTCTGTCAACTATATTTGTTGAACAAAGGGTGACATCTACTGTGGAAAATGTTACATGGGTTCTGGAACAATATGTATTTAATTCGCTGTCATTCAGACAACAAAGATTATTGACGTTCATTAAGTTTTTTATTTCGGCTCCACATTTATCCAGTGTAATATTGTTATAGTCCATATTGGATCATGCGCATTGAAATCTCCTACAAATAATATGGGATTCTTAGATTACTTTATTATTCACTGTAATATGTTTAAATCATACTTTTTTATATAATAAAATTATATACGACAAAGTAGATATAGATTACACTGAATTGCAAATTTCAGCAATAACAGTGAAAATGGAAAATAATATGTTGGATATAAGTTAATAATATCAAACATATTATTTTCAATTTTCATTGTTATTCCTGAAAGTTGCAATTCAGTGTAATCTATATCTGCTTTGTCGTATATAACTTCATATGGACATATATTGCTGTTCCTAAATTATTTTCATTCTCCTTTGATGTTGTGGCTAGTAGATATTTATTTATACTATTTGGAACACATTTTCCTATGTGTTATATACATATCATCATTGGTTCGTGTTCGCTAATAAAGCCTGGGTCACTCATTGGCGATTTCAAACCGTGCGTGTCGTAACGGCTGAAATTTTGCTCAAGCCTGGGTCACACATTGGCGATTTCAGACTGCGACTGTCGTAAAGGCTGGGTTTGGCTATCAATCTCCTATGGTCGCAGGGCTTTCGCTCCCCATAAAAAGAAAAGTCACCTGATATCAACTACATGACGACTTCCGCAATGAACCATTACAACCTCATTGTGCAAGTTGAGATGAGATTACGTATTTACGTAGTCGTACGCGCAAGTCCCCAATGAGTTAGGCCACACCCACATTTAACGGTTTTTACAGGACAGCGAGTTCCGTGAAGGCATGACAATTTTTGATGATCTATTTACGATTTAATGTAATATTCCGACATACGTAATGGGATTGTACCGAGTCGTGAACATGGATGTCACCATATATATGTATATAAAGTCTAATAACTAAATCGATATTTTTCCATTTATCTCCCATAGATTCAGTGTTTCAGACTCCCATAAATCTTCTTCATGATCGTGTCGAGTCCTTGGTATTGGCCGCTTGTGTGTTGCGCAACTTAATTTTGATATATAAAAAATCCTACTGGCAGGAGTGAAGCAGATCGAGAGGACTCAGTGATACATGGGGTCATCTTCGCGATTATATAAACTTCCCGACAGGCTTCGTTCATAGACAAGAATCACTGACATAATAAAACGATAAAAAATACCTTTCCATATTTCAGAAAATCATGTTGAAAAACTATATAGATTTCCCGAATAAAACTTAATATTAAAAAATATTTATATAATTACCAAATATCTGAAGTTCTGAAACTATATCAAGAATACCTACAGAAAATCTATATGCAAAAATATATTTTACTTAAAATAGAAAATGCCTTTTCATTCTTATACTCCAGAACATGCTAATAAATTGAATATGATTGCAATGAACTCACTAAAGAAAAACCATCTTTATTTATATTACTGAATATATTTTCGTTTAAGTTGTATTCATTGTCATTATTATTCAATTAGTTTATCTGAAGTTCTCAAATTATATCAAGAATACAGAAAATCTTGAATCCAAAATATATTTTACTCAAAATTGAAAACCGAGGCACCTGTATGTAATTAGTTAAGCCTTGAACTATATTTATAAGCTGCCGACGCACTTGACACATTCTGACTCGTGCGCAGCCCCACTGGGCACATTGTGGGTTTGCCAAGTACGTGCTGTATGTTGTACTGAATGCCGTAACTCGCCATTGTTAGTTACAACTTGCATATCAAATGCCGTAAGTCGAGAGGCCATTACAAAATTGTTGCGTGTTGCGCCATGACTTGGCAATTTTTTATACTAGTCGTGGAATGACGGCAACTATGCAAGGCAGTCTCCCATAGTCTCCATCACTGACGGAAAGTCGTGAAACTCGGGGACTTGGTTACGATTTATGCCGATTTATGGCGATTTGGTTGTAATGAGAGTGTAGTGGTGTCGTAGTGACCAAAATTTCGGTTGTTACGACTAGCGCAGTTAGAAATCGCCCATGTGTGGCCCAGGCTTCATTACAACTCCACGTGCTATAATTTGAGAACTTCCCATATGGCTAAATATGACAATGAATAGCTACAACTTAAATGAAAATATATTCGGTAATATAAATAAAGATGAAGTTTAACTTTTATTCACAAAATTTACAGTTTTCCTACATGCTTTTCTTTAATGAGTTCATTAGAATCAAATTCAACTTATCAGTATGTTCTGAAGTATAAGAAATGAAAATGCATTTTCTATTTTGAGTAGAATATATATTGCATTAAAGTCAGGGCCGTTTCTAGCTATAGGTGGACTAGGCGATTGCCTAGGGCCCCCAAACCACCAGGGGCCACCTGGGTAGCTTGGAAAATTTAAATTTCCCAAGCCACCTGGGGGCCCCCGATAAAATGTTGAAATTTCTCTTTGCTTGCTAAATTTGATCCTGTCATGAAGCAGCACATTGAGTGTGTTGAGAGTGGCCAGTTCAGTCATTCCAGCTATCTTGGAAATATCGTCCAAAATAAACTTATTGCCTCAATCAAGGGAAAATAATGGACATAGTGGTGACTGAGATTAAACAGTCCAAATATTATTCAGTCATTTTGGACTGTACTCCTGATATAAGCCACCAAGAACAGATATCAGTCATCATAAGGACTGTTAAAATGGACAGAACACCAGAAATCAAGGAACATTTTACGGGATTTCTTGTAGCTTCTGAAACAACAGGTCTTGGTTTGTCATCATTGATTTTGAAGAAACTAATGGAGCTGAATATTCCCTTTGATGATTGCAAAGGACAATCATATGATAATGGTGCCAACATGAAAGGGAGGAACAAAGTAGTTCCAGCCAGACTTCTTGAGAAGAACCCTCATGTACTTTATGTTCCTTGTGGGGCACATTCCCTAAACTTGGTGGTATCTGATGCAGTAACAGCTTCAACAGATGCCATCAGCTATTTCAGCAATGTACAGAAACTGTACAGCATTTTTTCAGCATCACCACAAAGATGGGCAATCTTAAGGGAACATGTCGCTGTTCCACTCAAGACTTGGAGTAACACAAAGTGAGAGAGCCATATTAACAGCATAGAGGCTGTGCGGTACCAGGCCTTCAATATAAGGGAAGCTTTGCTGAAGATCGGGGAAGTGATGGGTCCTTTGACCAAGGTTGAAGCCCAAAGTTTGGCAGAAGAGGTGGGGTCTTACCAATTTATCATTTGCACAGTCATATGGTATGACATTCTACACCATGTGAACCATGTCAGCAAGCTCCTGCAGTCTTCCAAAATGCAGCTTGATGTGGCAGTTGACCTCCTCACTAAAGCAAAAACATCTGACTAACTACAGAAGAACTGGCTTTGCTTCAGCTCAGACATGTGTGAGGAAATGAATGTAGAGGTTGTACTCAAAGAGAAAAGATCAAGAAGCACAAAGAAGTACTTTACTTATGAAGCCCCAGATGATCCCATTGCAGATACCATGAAGAGGTTAAAAGCAACATTCTTTAATGCTGTTGTTGACTAAACCATTGAATCCTTAACTGATAGGTTTGAAACACTGGGTGAAGTGGGAGACAGATTTGGAGTGTTGCTCAATTTCCAAAAACTGGATGATTAGGCATTGAGTAATCAGTGTGACAACCTCTGCATAACATTAAGTGCTGGAAATGAAAGTGACATTGATGGAAAGGAACTGGCTGTGGAAGTAAAAAACTTGCCAAGCTTACCCTCAGATGACACGACCGCTCTTGAACTCCTCACCTTCATGCACAAAAAACATTTGGAGGAACTGTATCCCAATCTGTGGGTTACCCTTACAATCGCCTGCACTCTGCCTGTTGCTACGGCGGCCTCGGCAGAGAGGAGCTTCTCAAAGCTGAAGCGAATCAAGACCTATCTAAGGTCTTCCATGGGACAGGAGCAACTCATGCAATAATTATCATCAACCATGAGGCTGGCAAGCAGGAGGACATCATTCATGAGTTTGCAAGTAAAAAAGCCGGGAAGAAAACATTTTGAGGACAATACATTGTTACTGTGAATAATGTGAATTACTAGTTGTTTATCTGCTAAGCGTGACTGTGATGTTAATTAAGCGTTATTTTAAGTGTTGGTTTTTTATTATCTTTGCAATTTGAAATAGATGTGAAATAAATAAATGTGAAGTGTAATAGTTTCTTGCATCTTAGTAGACCTTCTAAAGGGCTAGGAATCACTTCATCACAGTTTGACAAACCCCTATCTATCTAGGGCTCCCACAAAGCCAGAAACAGCCCTGATTAAAGACTTTCAGTAGGTATTCTTGATATAATTTGAAAACTTCAAATATAGATGAATGCGAGTGAATGAATACTATACTTAAAAGAAAATTACGTACCATATAAATATTTTTGAATTTTAAGTTTTATTCAGGAAATTTACATAGGTTTTCAACATGGTTTTTCTGAAGTATGAAAAGGCATTTTTTTATTGTTTTATTATATCATTAGTTACTGCCAATGGACGAAGCCTGCAGGGGAGTTTACATAATTATGAAGATGACCTCATGTGTCACAGAGTTCTCTCGATCTACCTTACTCCTGGCAGTAGGATTTTATATTTACTCATACATACATACACACACACACACACACACACACATAATATATATATGTATATATATATATTACTATGAGATTCAGGGCCTCTGTAACACGGTTTTATCGCAATAACTTTTTATCTATGCATTTCATAAATATAACGCTTATTCAGAATACATATTATATCTACACATAAATTTTGACTGTATTCTGCATTACGTAGGTTGAATAAATTTTGTACTTATAATGTAAAAGTGACCTTTTTTGAAGATGGGCCAACTTACTCAGAGAAAAGGTTTCGAACGCACTCGTTACGTAACTTATGACAGCATTTCTTCCCTCTTTCTCGATGGATGATTGGCTATACGTAACGAAGGCTAAACCTCTGGCAACAATGACATACAAATTTAAATACAAGCAAAGCAGGACACCTTTATGAACTCTGAAACCTCTCCACTGATAATTGTCATAATGAACAAACCAACAAAATATGTTAATAAATACAAAAAACACTTTGGATTATTAGTCTAACTCCCAAAATAGGTTTCCTAAGAAATTACAGTCTACTTTATAGGTCACAATCAGATTGACAAGATGTAGGGATTAGTTGGTAATTTTCAAAAACATAGTAGACAAGCTTGATTTGATAACTGCTATATCCAATGTCAAGCAATTTTTATTTATTGGCTATCTTCTGAAAAAAAAAAAAAAATAGCCGGTTATCCCCCCCCCCCCGTATATTGGCTTTAAACCTTCACCAATAATTATCGTCAGAATGATGACTTCAGGAAGGCTCCACCCACTTTCGCCTCGTTATAATTCAGGATAACACTGAAGGCTACCATGGGCACTGTTGGATTAGAAAATTTAACATCTGTCTATAAAAACAAATTTCTCGAGTAGTTGTAAGAAGTGCTAAATGATCCTCAAGGATCCCAGCAGTTGGCCTTAATGTTTAATTCATGTATATTACTGCTATACTGTTGCGGCACTACTGCTACAGTAGTATTACTACGCTAGCACTGATACCCCACCCACATCTATGTATCGTTCCGCCATTCATAAAGTCTTTGGGTTTCAGAGCCGATGAAGTTTCTGTCTGATGGATGGGCGGGGCAACATTTCGTCAAAAGATGTGTTTACCTTGCTTACGTAATGAATGTTTTTCGACTCTTGGCTCGTAATCATTGGCCATGGCGTCGGCTAGATCATTTTTACTCTAAAAATTAAAACTATCGGGTTTAGGTTATTGATAATGCTGACAAAATTTGTGTGAGGTTGTAAAATATACATATGTCAACTTTCAGCTACATCCGATGCTTTGACAAGGAGCAAAGTCTCAAAAAACCGTGTTTACAGAAACCCTGGAATTCCATGGTAAATATATATAATTATATATAAGATAGAAGATAGATAGATAGGAGAAGAAGTATAATATAATGGTAAGATGTAATATATATAATATATTAAATATATATAATCTATAAATAAAAAATATAATATATATATAATATATATATATAAATAATATATATATATATATAGATATATCATATATATTATATATAAAATATATATAAATATATATATATAATATAATATATATATAATATATATATTATCTACTATATATCTATATCTTATATCTATATCTATCTATATCTAATATATATCTATATCTATATATATATATATCTATATCTAATAATATATCTTATAATTATATATATCTATATCTATATCTATATATATCTTATATCTATATATATCTATATCTATATATATATATATATCTATATATATCTATATATCATATATCTATCTATCATATCTATCTATCTAAATCTATATCATATCTATATCTATCTATATCTATCTATATCTATCTATATATCTATATATCTAAATATATCTAATATATATAATAATATATACAATATAATAATAATATAAATTATAATATATATTAATTATAATAATATATATATATATATATATCTATATCTATATATATCATATATCTATCTATATCTATATATATCTATATCTACTATATTCTATCTATATATATATATGATATCTATAATCCTATCTATATATAATATAAATATAATAATAATATATTATATTATATATATATAATATTATAATATATATATATCTATACTATCTATATCTATATCTAATTCATATCTAATAATATATCTATATCTTATATATATCTATATCTATATATACTATATCTATAATATATCATATATATCATATCTATATATCTAATATTATAATATAACTATATCATTATATCTATATATATCTATACTAATATAATCTTATATCATAATATATCTATTAAATCTCTCTATCTATATCTATATCTATATCTATATCTATCTATATATATATATAAAATCCTACTGCCAGGAGTGAGGTACATCGTGATACAGAAAATCTATTTTTGAGAACTAGCGCCCACATAAAAAGGGAATCGCACAATCCGATCACGCATATTTCGGGATCAGAAAATAATATATACACATACATATATATAATATATAATATATATATATATATATATATATATATATAGATATATATATATATATATATATATATATATATATATATATATATATATATATATATATATATAGATATATATATATATATATATATATATATATATATATATTCTGATCCCGAAATATGCGTGATCGGATTATACGATTCCCTTTTTATGTGGGCGCTAGTTCTCAAAAATAGATTTTCTGTATCTGTGAAGCCTTTCAAAGTCTGTAAGTCATGCGCTGCAAATGTATCAAATCTATTGTCTTTTCAAGGAGTTTAGGTGGGGGTGGTAGGGGGTTCACTGGTATCTGAGAGAAGGGCTGAGGGGGAATGTGAGAGGAAGATTTCCTGGCTCCGCATACTCAAAACAAGCCTTATGCAAAGGCGCCTTTTGACAAATGGCGGCTTTCCCAACGGCTCGCCGAAGGCGGAATCGTATACACAAAGATTTTCAAAGGTGCCTTTGACGTGCCTTTGCATGAAAAGGCTGCCTTTTTGTCAAAGGTGCCTTTGGATAATCCAGCCAATCACATCTCCTGTAGCATAGCGTGCCTAGAGAATGAGAACCAATCACGATACAGCAGCATATCAGCTGATTGCTGATGGCAGACTGTTTAAGGAGCATCAGAGAGTAATAGGATGGACCCTGTGGCTAAGAAAAGGAAGCAACCTCCCTTCACTGACGCAGAGTTGTATATAATGGTGACATAAGGGGCGAAAAGGAAGGCGGTAATAGTTGGAAGCTTCTCAGAGATGGGTGTGACAAGGCATTATGCCTTGTATATGTTAGGCTATGCAAAAGTATCCTATCATATTGCTTGGAAATAAATGTTTAGCCTAAACTGTGATGATTTGCCTGGGCCTGTGTGTATCATTGCATAAGTTGCCAATATGCCTTGCCTAACCAAATCATTTTTTTATATATATTTTACACAATTCTAAGACATTTTTCTTGTAATGCATTTCTGCTGCAAATGAATGTTAACCATTTAATCTTAGGTTAGGTTAGGGTAAAAAGTTAGGGAGCTTTTGAAGAACAGCAGTCCCACACAAACCTGGGACCTGTTCAAAAGGATAAAATCGGTACGTATTGTTAAAAAGGTCATGTCAACAAGACCGATTCTTTACCTAGCCTAACCTCAACCTAATCTAACCATGCTTAGTTGTGACTCAAGTAGATTGTTATGTACTCTATCTGTGGTATCAGTGTCATTTTTTCTTTTCTTTTGATGAGGTAGAGATGTGGGATGTCATGGATCATAATTACTGTCAATAATTACACAATTACATTGAAGTTTCTTTTCCAGAGTTATTGCAGTAGCTAATTTCTGTATTATTATCTTTTTAGGTGGTGGTCCTCATGAAATTTTAGCTCTGAAACCTTCAGAGGAAGCTTTGGTAGGATTGGGCCTACTGGAGCAAGAAGCAGTTGAGGGGTTGGCAGATATTGATGACAGTGAGGATCCAGCTTCACCTTCTGGAGGCTAGAAAGCATTTCACAGTATGCTGTATTAAATCTGTATATCTCAGTCTTAGACAGTAAGAGTATCAAATGTAAGATAGTGTGAAGACCAGAGATTAAGACAGGTAGCTGGGTACTGATAATTTATTTACAGACAAACTGAGTTGACATAGACAGGTGCGGACGGATATGTAGTGCAGTCTCGCACCGCAAACAGAAATGACTCCGAGACGGTAAATTTGTATTTTCTTACAGACATTCATTTAGATATAATTAGGCGTACAAATAATGGAATTGCATGTGTTATACATCGGCGGAAAGGCCGCGGAACGCTCTATCGGATGGAAGTAAGAACAAAGCGACTTGATGATTGGTTACAATAAAAATAGGGAAAAAGCGTTGTCCTTACAATAGGTCAAGCCTTCAGTGAATACCAGTTAGCAGTGCTAGATTTACTATGGGGCAAGTGGGGCAGCTGTCCCAGTGCCCTGACATTTTGGGGTCCCCACAAGCCACATACTTAAGTAATCACTGGTACTGAATTAAATATGCCAGTAATTCATCATATATTATGTCATAGCAGATGTTTTATTTATTTGATACAGCAGGAAGAGGTTTGGCTTAAGAGAAAACATTGCAATTATTAATGCAGTATTTAAAATTAATGTCTATGCATTTATATATTATTACAGTCGTGAGAGAGAAGGGTAATTTACCAAATTAGCAGGTGGGTTCAATGGACCATAATAATACAAAATAAAGGTATTTGAATGAGAATACGATCAAACAAGATTTAAATATAATAATGCAAAAAGTATTTACAAAACAATAGGACAAAATAAATAACAAATGACAAGTGACAACCACGTCTCGAAAAGTAATCGTACTTGAAATTAAGAACACTTGAAACAAAGCACAATTCGTTATTAAACCCTTACAACAATATCACTTATACTTAGCTTATAGATACATCACAATAAAGTGGACTGCTTCCCTGCCGGACACCAGAGTCCTTGGTTTAGTTGCTGAGTGGAGACTGATTCATTAGGGGTCGAAGAAAGGTAGGATGGGCGGAGCAAGTAATAACAAGGAGTGTGAAACAAGACCAACAAGTTTCTTGGAAAGGACAAAGGAAAGTGGTATACAGGGGAAAACAGTCAGGCAAAATATATACAATAATTATAATTATGTGGAAGTGTGTAATACCTCCCCATAGAGGATCAAGCCCAGCGGAGTGGCTTGATCAAAGTTAAACACCTTCCTTCTCCTGAGAAGGTTGAGAATGGGCCCGTGACAAGGCATCAGCAAATACGTTGTCGCTGCCCTTGAGGTGCTTTATTTGAAGGTTGAAGTTTTGAAGATATAAAACCCATCTTAGTAATCGCTGATTATGGGCCTTGGTGCGCTCAAGAAAGGTGAGGGGGTTGTGGTCTGTATAGACATGGATGACAGGAGCTCCTTGTAGATAACATTCAAACTTTTGGAGAGCAAGAACCAAACTTAAGAGCTCCTTCTCTATGGTACTGTAGGACAACTGATGAAGCTTGAAACTACTGGAGGTGTATCCTATTGGGTGGAGTACCCCATCAATTTCCTGCAACAGCACTCCTCCAGCACCAGTGTCGCAAGCGTCTACTTGCAAAGAGAAGGGTTTAGAAAAATTAGGACTGTGTAAGACTGGCTCACTACTCAAAATATTTTAAATGTTCAAATGCTGCCTGACATTTCTCATCCCATTCATACTTCTTTTTAGGGCTGGTAAGACTATGTAAAGGGGCAGCTACTGAAGCAAAATTACGGCAGAACTTCCTGTAATATGAAACCATACCCAGAAATCTTTTAAGGGATTTCCTAGTCTTAGGTTCTGGATAGTCAAGAATGGCATTAACATTTGCAGTTTTAGGCCTGACATTACCTCCACCTACAATATGTCCCAAGTAAGTAACTGTAGCTTGTCCAAAAACACATTTTTTTAAATTTATTGTTAACTGGGCTTCTCTTAATCTATCAAAGAGCATATTCAAACGTGTCATCAGCTCCTTCCAAGAATCTCCTATCACCAATATATCATCTAGATATGCAAATACTCCCTCTAGACCCTGAATGGTGTAGTTAATTATGCGTTGAAATGTGGATGGGGCATTTGTTAAACCAAAAGGCATTACTTCATACTGGAATAACCCAAAAGGAGTTATGAAAGCCGAAATAAGCTTGGCTCTAGATGTTAACTTCACCTGATAATACCCCTTGAGGAGATCTATTTTAACTACATACTTTGCTTGGCCCACAGAGTCTATAATGTCATCTAGACGGGGTAAAGGGTAACTATCCTTAACAGTAGCAGAATTTACTCTCCTGTAATCTGTACACAGTCGCATGCTGCCATCCTCCTTTGGTACCAATAGACAGGGAGACGCCCATGGTGACTTGCTTAGTTTAGCTAATCCAGTTCTCAGAAGATATTCCACTTCTTCTTTCATTACTAATTTCTTGGCCGGGCTGATGCGATAAGGGTGTTGTCGTATGGGAGCAGTTCCTGGTAGAAGTTCGATGTCATGGGTGAGAACTGTACACTGACCTGGATTTTCTCCATAAAGTTCTGGGTAAGAGCAAATAAGGTTTTGAAGTTCTGTTGATTGAAAAGGAGAAAGATGTTGACATGAGTTTTCAAAGGTTTTCAGGGCAGCATCATTATCTACAAAACGCCACGAATAGATGAATTCAGGTTCACTTACTTCAGGTTCTCGTCCTTGACCTTAACATTAACATTAACAATTTTGTCTCCATAACCAGTTTCAGTATTCCTGGAATGATACCTTTTAAGCAAATTGGCATGGATAATTTGAGTACTTTTCCTTCTATCAGGGGTTTCTATCACATAGGTATGGTTATTGACATTTTTAACTACTTTATATGGACCAAAGAATTTGGAGGAAAATGGGGATCCAGGGATAGGAAAGTATGCTAACACAAGATCTCCTGGGTTGAATTTCCTAATTTTAGTTTTTTGATCATAATTATTTTTCATTTTAATCTGAGCTTTGCTTAAGTTTTCACTGGCTATTTTACGGACTTTGGAAAGGGTTTTCCTTAAAGTTACTCAAATATTGTTGAACAGTTACAGTCTGATTAGAGTCTGGGGGCTTTAACCATTCATCTTTAATTAATGCAAGGGGTACTTAATAGTCTCCCATATACCATTTCAAAAGGAGAAACACCTAGGGATTCCTGGGGGGACTCACGTATAGCAAACAACAAAAACTTTACTCCTTCATCCCAATCAAGATTGCTCTCTAAACAAAACTTTTTTAACATACTTTTAAATGTTTGGTGCCATCGTTCCAGGACTCCCAGAGATTCCGAATGATATGCAGATAAGAAGCTATGTTTTATATTTAATTCCTTCAGGATTTCTGAAAAGAGTTTACTTGTAAAGTTAGAACCACGATCAGTTTGGATATCCTTGGGGATCCCGTAAGTAGTAAAGAAACTTAAAAGGTGTTTAGCAATATTTTTGGCAGATATATTCTTAAGTGGGATGGCCTCTGGAAAACGAGTACCGGGACACACAAGAGTTAATAAATATTGGTTACCACCTTTCGTCTTGGGCAAGGGTCCAACACAGTCTATTACTAATTTTCTCAAAGGGCTCATGTGGAACTAGTATAGGCTGTAAAGGGGCTTTAGGAATTACTTGGTTAGGTTTGCCAGCTATTTGGCATACATGACATGTCTTTATGAAATCTCCTACGTCTTTCCTCAAATTAGGCCCATAGAACTTATCAAGTATTCTATAGTAAGTTTTGTATTGTCCCAAATGACCACCTGGTCCATGTGCAATTTCCATTATATGAGTGCGTACCGAAGAAGGGACAACAATTTGGTATTTCTCACTCCAGGTATCGAGATTTGAATAGTTAGAAGGACGGTAAAATCGCATTAGGATACCATTATTATGATAAA
This sequence comes from Macrobrachium nipponense, assembly GCF_015104395.2. Classification (NCBI taxonomy): domain Eukaryota; kingdom Metazoa; phylum Arthropoda; class Malacostraca; order Decapoda; family Palaemonidae; genus Macrobrachium; species Macrobrachium nipponense. The sequence goes on along the minus strand of NC_087200.1, from coordinate 95,894,303 downwards.
AAGAAGGGGATTTATTCAAAGATTTTATATCAACAGCCTTATCATGCAAACAAGATAAAGATTGATCTGACCTCTGGGCAACTATAAGTTATCTCTAGAAATTACCTTAGCTAAGAAATCACTATCTACTTCAAAGTCATTTACCTTTTCTCCTGCTTGGGACCGAGTGACTATATGTGTTGGGGCTTGTTCAAGATCTACCTTATCCTCCATGGGGGTATCAGTGACAATTAAATTTGGTACAATTAATTTCCCGGCTAAATCATTACCCAATAGCAATGAAACTCCTTTTACCGGCAATTCTGTATCAATCACCCCTAATTCAACTTTCCCTTTTACAAGTGGGCAATCAAGGTAAACACTGGCAAGGGAATGGATGAGATTCCAGTAAGATCCCTTACAACCACCTTCTCACCTGTTAAATTATTCTCAACATTAGGTAAAGCCTTACTATGCAACAAAGTTAAAGCAGCTCCAGTGTCTCTTAATATAGTGACCCTAGACTTCTGTTCTTTCTCCCCCAAGGTTATTATACCTTCAGACTTAAAATAATCAAATACATCGGGTACATTAGCTTGCACATGCGAAACAGGTTTAATCTGGGAGGTTGAAAATTTTACGTTGGGTTTCATAAAAACATTACGGTAGTTATCAGATCCTTTACATTTAGGGCGGTCTTTACAATTACGAATAGTATGTCCTTCCTTTCTTACAATAACTACATTTAGGATATCAGAACCTTTGGGATTATCCGAAATCTGCTGGGATTTTCCTGAAACTGGTTTTACAAATACCTCAGCTTTTTTATTAGGAATACTCTTATGTATTAAGGAATAAGTGTCAGCCAAGGAAGCAGCCTTTAGTAAATCTTTCTCCTGCCTATCTTCAATATAGAGCATTACATTAATGGGAAGTTTCCTTTTAAATTCTTCAAGAACCATTAAATTTATCAGTTCTTCAAAAGAAGTTACTTCAGCACACTTAAGCCATTTCTTGAAAGCTCTAAGCTTGTCAGAAGCGAATTCTAAGAAAGTTTGGATATTTGATTTACATAAGTTACGAAAAGCTTGTCTATATCCTTCCTCTGTTATGGAAAATGCATCTAAGATTGCTTTCTTAACCTGTTTATAATCATTAGTATCATCCAGATGCCTAACAACTTTAGCAGCTTTACCTGACAATTTAGGTTTTTAAGGAGCCATACCCACTGTTCAAACAGGCCAATTAAGGTGATTAGCAGTTTCCTCAAATACCCGAAAATAATCCTCGGGATCATACTCTGTGAATAAGGGAACTAACTTTATATTTTTAGTCAGGTCAAAGGGAGATAACTTGTTCAGTTTGCCTAATCTGAAGATTGATTGAAGCCCTCTCTTGTTCCACCTTTATAGCTAACCTAGCTTCTAATTCTAATTTAGCTTTTTCCTCTCTAGCTTGAAATTCTAACTTAGCTTTTTCCATTTCAAATTTTTCTCTTTCTTCCTTAAGAGAAAATTCACTTCTCTTTTCAGCGGCTTGCAAAGCTAACTCTTCCTGTCTTAAGCTAACTGAGCTTTTTCACGGTCTAACTGAGCTTTTTCACGCTCGAACTGAGCTTTTTCACGCTCGAACTGAGCTTTTTCACGCTCGACTGCAAGACGTTCAAACTCTAATTTTTGTTCAATTGTAAGGGAAGGGGTTTCTGAACAAGATATGCCTAGCTTCGTCACCCAAGGTTCCAATACGCATATAGTGATCTATTATCACTTTCCTAATGTCAAACTTACGCATACTAGAACGTAACTCAAGGTCTAAATGCCTAGCTACTTCCATTAATTCAGATTTTTTAGCATCGGTAAGAGTATGCAATTCAGAGGAAGGATCCCCCACAAACTTTTGAGTATTAAACTTCGCCATTGTGAAAAAAAAGAAACTTCAAGAACAATATAAACACCTGAATTAGAGTTTTACAATTCTTAAATTGGAGCCAACTTAGTTAAGCATTGACCACGCATGAAACCATAAACCACGCATAAATAGTAACCGATTAGACAAGAATTTATACACAAAACATTTTAGATACGGAAAAATGAGAATGAATAAGGACCGCACTGAATTATTTTACTCCCGGTTCAAACCAAAATGAAGTCAACAGGAAGTACCGTCGCTCAGCTAACAACCGTAACTTACTACACTTTGATTAGAACGGTAACTTCACGCACATATGTCGAGGCATTAACAAGATTCATTACACTTTACAGAAAATGAATAACGCAAGAGACTGGTATCTAAGGACCCAGGGAAAGACTAAGCACGTAAAAGTCACAAATGATTCAAGAGAAATGAATTTTTAACAATGGTACGACAGATAACAACTTTTTAACCAGCGCACTGAGTCTCAGTTAGAGAGGAGGGAGGGGAAAACCATAACAAGGTTACCGGCAGTCGTTTACCAAAACAGAAGTGGCCACCTTCGGTCACCGAAAAATTTACGCACAATGAAAATAAATTCTTCAGCGATCTAGCAAACACAAAAACAGTCACCTAACTAACTATAACTCAGGATATTTATATCAAGCAAGGTTTAATAACGAATCACCAACTACATAAAACAACTGATTCTTAACGAGGTTGTCAATTATTACATACCCTCGAAGTTAAGAAAATACATCCCGGACAGGCCCCCATAATATTATTACAGTCGTGAGAGAGAAGGGTAATTTACCAAATTAGCAGGTGGGTTCAATGGACCATAATAATACAAAATAAAGGTATTTGAATGAGAATACGATCAAACAAGATTTAAATATAATAATGCAAAAAGTATTTACAAAACAATAGGACAAAATAAATAACAAATGACAAGTGACAACCACGTCTCGAAAAGTAATCGTACTTGAAATTAAGAACACTTGAAACAAAGCACAATTCGTTATTAAACCCTTACAACAATATCACTTATACTTAGCTTATAGATACATCACAATAAAGTGGACTGCTTCCCTGCCGGACACCAGAGTCCTTGGTTTAGTTGCTGAGTGGAGACTGATTCAAAATTACATTTAGGGTCGAAGAAAGGTAGGATGGGCGGAGCAAGTAAGAACAAGGAGTGTGAAACAAGACCAACAAGTTTCTTGGAAAGGACAAAGGAAAGTGGTATACCAGGGAAAACAGTCAGGCAAAATATATACAATAATTATAATTATGTGGAAGGTGTAATAATATAAATGTGCCATAAAAAATAACTTATTGCTCTTAAATCTTTCAGGTTCATCCTCTTCTGTATGGAAAGCTTGATGTAGTGCTTCAGCTGCTACCACCTCGGCTGTTGCTAGCAAGTACATGTCAGCATTTCACAGCATTGCAGATGCACAAATCTTGGAGTTTGATATTGATGATCCCTCTGCAGAAGTGTTTGTCGCAGATGATATCCCAATATCAATTATTGAAGAACACCAGTATGAGCGGAGAGAGGAGCCAAGCTGCCTCTCAAGTCGTCCCTCAAGCCGCTGTTCAAACCACCCTGATGTTTCCGATATTTTTCAGGATATATTGTCTAATCAAAAAGAATTAAATGAAAGTATAAAAGATTTTAAATGGAAGTGTAAGGGTAATAGCTGACAGCATGGTAACAATGACTGATATCCTTAAGAAACATTATGCATAATTTTTTTTCAAAGTGGTAGTACTTCTAATATAGTCTATACAGTAGTAAAATCTATTTTTTTTAAGCCATGCCTTGTATGTTCCTATACCATGGGTGCCCATAATGTGATAAATGTCATATGCCTCTTCATTATTTAGATTAGTATTTTGTAAGTTTTGTGTTGAAGAGTAATGTGATATACTACCTCATTGTCTTATGCTAACCACTCCAGTATTTAATGAGGTTTATTTTTTATTTTTCCTTCATTATATTGTGCTACTTATGATCTCGTGTTATTGTGATAAGTTTAGTACAGTTTTTGTTTATTTACAATGCTATTTCATGTTATTTCTCTAATGTGGATATAATGCATGTTTTCTTATTTATAATAGTAAAAAATTTTACCTCTGTGATCTCAGTATGTTATTTCTTTCCTGGAGATAATGTACTATGTGATACACTGATATTGCTATTATTAAGGGTCATTCTGTAATACAGTACCCTGTTTGTATCTAGGTAATATGAACATAAAATTAATTTATTTCATAACTTATTTGTATCTAGGTGGCATATATTTCATAATGTGAGTCACTGTATGTAGTACTGTAATTATCTCAGACCACCTTAACCTATGTTTAATGTGCCTTAATGAGTACCTGAAGAGAAGTGATAAGCCAGGGAAATTGCATATATATATATTTTCACCTTAGCATATAGTACATAGCATAAAGATATATTTTCTGTACTGAGATTTATTAAACAAGACTTATGAAAAATACATTATTTTTCTCGCATTGATTATATATGGACATTTTATAAGATATATGATAACTATAGTTAAGTCAAAGCAATCAGATTATAATATAGGAATTTTAGATTGTATATATGAAATAATTTTAAATAATACACATCCAATAACTTAAAATCTAACGTCTGCAGAGGAAAATCACACTATTACAAAGCATATAGTGTAACTTGCAAAATAAACCTATATTAGATATAAAGAACAGCACAAAAATAAACCTATATTAGATATAAAGAACAGCACAAGGACAAGCTAAACAAGAACAATGATAATGTAGAAATATAGTTTACTCTATGAAATATATTAATGCAAAATCAAACTCCATCATCTCTCCTCTCTTACATTTAAGCAAAAAAATTTGCCACTATCTCCTCTCTTACCACTTGCCCTGCACCTTGCCTTGCACCTGCAACTGCTGCTGGATCATCAGGATCTTCCTCATCCTCTTGCTCCTATTCCTCTAGCAGCACAGGAGCGGGTATTCGTTGCTGAACACAACGATTGTGTAGCAGCTTACAAGTTGCAGCTATCTTTGCACATTTTTTGGGGTCATACTGTAGAGACCCACCAGAATTACGCAGACATCGGAAGTGAGATTTCAAGGCCCCAAATGTCTGCTCAATAATAGTTCTCGTCTTCTTATGTGACCTATCGTACCTTTCTTGCCCCCGGGTTATTGGGTGTGGATATGGGGTGAGGAGAAATGGCTCCAGTGGATACCCACTATCACCTGCAACAGAAAAAATGTCTAGATTTAAATCATTTATAGACACATTCATAGGGTATTATGTTATTAGTTCTCATAATTTAAAAAACAACAGAAGGTAAGTACTGTACTGTCTTAGGAATTTGTAATACAGTACTAGGAAAACATTACATTAGCCACAGCTTATTTATATGCAGTATATAACTGGTACCTGTACTTAAAACTTAGTATCAGAGGACCTGTAAGTACACACCAAGCACAACTTTTAAATACTGTATAATAAAAGTATGAATAAATAAGAACATGATACTCACCAAGAAGATGCATATTTCCATAGACGCCATCTTGGAAGCGACCTCGTAGTGGGCAGTTGTTCCAAATGTAGGCATCATGGGTGCTGCCTGGATACTTCACAGTATTGCTAGTGATGAGGTTTTGGGCATTTCCCACTACTTGAAGAATTAACGAGTGATATCCTTTTCGGTTTACATAAATGTATTCATTGTCACTTGGTGCTTTAATGGGATATGTGTTCCATCTATAGCACCAATGACTCTTGGAAAGCTACTAATCCTATGGAAAGCTTGCACAGTCTGGTGAATTTCCTGTGGATTTTGTGGCATTTTTATTTGTCCTTGCTTTGTTATATAGGACATCTGTAACTTGACCGATGATGAGACTTACACTTGCTTGGCTCATACCAGTTACATCACCAATCACATTTTGAAAGGTCCCACTTGCCAAAAATCTCAACGTCACCAAGACCTGCGTATGTGTGGGGATGGCATGGCTTCGTGAGGTTGGCCTTTTAATGTGTGGCTCTAGTTCTTCACACAGACTGATGATCTTGTTGCGAGGAAATCTATATTTTTGAAACAATTCTGTGTCATCAATGTGAAGTGGATCCAAAGGGTCTCTGTACCTCCTCTCCCGTTGCAACTGCTGAGCTGCAAAATACGCAACCAGGGCTTCCATCACAAAGTTTATTGATGTTCTTACTATGCCTACAATTAGGTATCTGAAACTTGAACAATAAAGTATTTTAGATATATTGTGATAATCAACCTAAAAGCATTTCATAATGGTAGGGTAGGTCCTAAAGATTTTATAATTAACTTGTACCTACTAGTAAATATATTTGCAAAAAATGAGAATCAATCAAAAATAAGTGACAACTATGACACACTTTAGTAACCTTCAATTCCTACTGGGATATGATTTTAGAGAATGAAAAACAAAAAATAACTTAGAATAATTCTTTCATGTTGTGATTCAATGTTCCCTGCAGCAAAGGTGCACTAGGAGAAAAAGAGCCACGCACAGCTCTTTTTAAGTGAGAGTTTTTGTGTTTGACATGTGTACTAGAGCTGCTACATTAATTGCTAGATGGGGGGGTGAGGACCTTGGCCCACAATGTGCTAACCGTTTTCCCAACCTATTGTCCACTAGCCTAACCCTGCACACTAACCTAACCCGTCAGTGAACTGATTAATTCCTTGATGGGGGCTATGTCCCCAAAACCCCCTTTTAATGATGGGGTGCCCCCCCCCACCCCCACCTTAGTATCAATTAGTGCATATTTAACATTGTTGCAAATTATAATTTAATATTCTGGCTGCTTCTTTTTTTCCACTTAATATAGTTACACCTAGGGAAATTAAATTCACTGCCCACAAACAAACAGCACAAAACAGGATATACATGCATAAGGTGTATCACTGTCCTAATTTATCAAAAATAAAAATGTTCCTATGATGCCTAACTAAAAGTCGAACCTCAAGCTCTCATTGCTGCTTATATGTAGCCTAGGTTATATAGGCCTATAGGCATTACAAATCTTATTAATAAACTAAGTAATAAACATATAATTTGTCTACTTAGCCACCAGTAAGTACACCTTGAACACAAAACTATGTCTAATGGCGTTAATTGACGTGTACAAGAGGTAGGAGGACATCCTCTTCTTACTTGTTGTCATTCCCAAAGTTGCCTTTCCCACCTTAAAGGCTACTCTAACCAGCACTAGCGCAATGCAAAGGCTCTCACGGCGCCATATTTCTAAGATGGCGGCGCACACTCAAAAACTTCCAAAGGCGCCTTTTGTGGCAAAGAACCGCTCGAAAGGCTCATACTCAAAAACACCGACGTGCGCCCCGCCATCTTGGAAATATGGCGCCGTGAGAGCCTTTGCAGTACTAGGGCTGGTTAGAGCAGCCTTTGAGGTGGGAAAGGAACAACTTTGGGATTAACAACAAGTAAGAAGAGGATGTTCTACCTCTTGTATACGTCAATGAACGCCATATACATAGTTTAATTTTGTAAGTTACTCTAATTGCTTTGTAAAAGGTGTGATTTTCCTCTGCAGACGTTAGATTTAAAGTTAATGAATGTGTATTATTTAAAATTATTTCATATATACAAATCTCAAATTCCTATATTATAATCTGGAGTTGTTTGACCTTTAGTTATCGTATATCTTATAAAATGTTCATGTATAATCAATGCTAGAAAAAAAATATATATTTTTGTCTTGTTTAATAAATATCAATACAGAAAATATATCTTTTATAACTATGTACTATATGCAAAGGTGAAAATGTGTATGCAATTTCCTGCCTTATGACTTCTCATCTAATACAAATCGTAAAACTTCAGGTGGGCCCCAGAACGAGCATAAGTTTAAGATTATCTTTCTCTCTCTCTCTAAGCACAGCAAAGTATCTATAAAATGTTACAGTAACACAAAGTAAATTAATCATTTAGAACAAAAAATCGTAGTTGAGCTCATTTGTCCAACCGGAATGACCTCAAGTACACAATTCTCTCTTCCCTTTCTTTCTCTTTTTTAAGGGTAACGTAAGATGTATTCGACATTAATTATTAATGTATTGTAAAGTGTTCTTGAATGATTGAACATACTATACAATATCTGAAGTATTCGTTAATTATTCTAATTTTATTTTCCAGTCTGCTTTTATTGAGATTCAAAGAACTTTGTGTAATTAGTACTTACAGCTTAGAAAGAATGAAAAAGTGAATGACAAAGTAACATCCACGTTTACCTATAAAAAACTATACTGTACAAATCAAACATGCATGCATAAAAAAATCAATCTTTCTCTTAGCTCAGAGAGAGAGAGAGAGAGAGAGAGAGAGAGATGAGAGATGAGAGAGAGAGAGAGAGAGAGAGAGAGAGAGAGTACTAGAATGCAGAGTAGCGGTAACGGCAATGTTAAGAAATTTCTTTGAAAATATTTTACGGTGATTAGACATGAAAACATCAAAAGTGAAAAATGTTTCTCGGATGTACTGGTTATAATATGTGAGTAATCATAGTCAACTAAACTTGTAATAAAATACAGTACAACAAATCAGACAAAGCAAAATCCATGACAACACCAGCTCCCTGTCTCTCGTGAATTGATGTTTTTTTTTGTTTATGGTACAGTAATGATATTCATATTTATTAAAAAGGATATGTGCAGTACAGTACTGACGTACAAAAGAGAGAGAGAGGAGAGAGAGAGAGAGAGAGAGAGAGAGAGAGAGAGAGAGAGATTGCGTTGTCACAAAAAATGCTTTGTTATGAGAAGGCACAAGATTTTTAATAAATTTATGGGAGATGGTGAGGACTAACCAGAAGGCGATGTAAAACAAAAACGAATTATAGTATAAATAATTTTTTTTTATCGTAAACTATTTGTAGGTAATCACAAAAATCCTTACCAATGGCCTTGATCCTTACATAACGGACAAACGTTACAACTTCTTTGGTGGCCTGTGTTTCCCGTCGTTCTAGCTACCCGGGTATTTTCAATATGGTCTATACAATAGCACTATCCTGTACAGGTACTCTTCGTTTCACGACGGGTTATGTTCCAGCGACCCCATTAATAAATGAATTCGTCGTTAAGCGAGTTTCTCTTTATTTCGACTAATAGCATTAATTTTGTTATATATTATAAACAGAACTATAGATTTTCTTTACAAACATCGATGAATTTTTCTGTCGCTTCCGTATCGGCACTTGCTTCTTCACCATAAATACTATGGTTGTGCAAACTAAATCGCCGACGAAAGTGCTGGAACCAACCGTGGCTTGGACGCTTGGTGTAAAAGTTTCCGTGCACGTGATTTGAGTGTGTTGAAGGTGCTGTGCGCCTTATTTTGAATGATATTGAGGCTAGTAGGCATTCGTTTGCTTAATGGGTCGTCAAAACAAATGGCCAACAATTTTTCCATCTCATGTATCAGGCCTTTTGGCTGCCTTGTTATCAAATTATTGTATCACGTTGTAGTCTTAGCCGTCTCCTTCACTCGTTCTTTTTCCTTTAAGATGGTAGATGTAGAATGCGCTAAGCCCATACTACTCGTGATTTGTTTGAATATTCTTTCCTTCATGTTGTTTGATGATCTTAAGCTTCGTGTCAATATCGATAGATTTCCTTTGCTTCTTGGCAGAAGATCCTTGAGAGGTAGTATACTCTTTCTTTTTTCCAACATCTTGAGGGGATATGCGAGTATTGAAAGCAAAGAAGTACTACACAATCTATCCCGACTGGGTAATACACATGCGATGCGGCAAGAGGAGATGAGACGGAGCTCGGTTGCCTCAGCCCAACTTATAGTACACAACTGTGTATACAATTACTCACGAGTCCACGACTATGCTGCCACTGCACTCTGCGCGCATCGTAACTTCGAAAGATTTTTGTTAAAAGAATATCGGACCGGTCATAAAGCCGTTGTAACTAAGAGTTGTCGTAAAACGAGAATGTCGTTATGTGAGGAGTACCTGAACAGAAAACAATTTCAAAATCATCTTAAAACACTGGAAAAAATAAATATATACGTAAGTATGCCCACTACATTATAGTATGCCCTGAGCAATAGCATAGGCCAAAGGGATACTTAATTTAATTTTGCAACATGACTTTGAAATGAGGCATATTTTTGTTTGAAATGTCAAGTTTGGCAGTGCACTGTTAAAATAGGCAGTTATAAGCATTTTAGAGGTGTATATAGCCTACTTAAGAGTAACAGTAGTAGGAGAGTACTGTAATGTAAGGTTACTTTGGGTGTTTTAGGATGATGGTTTGGGATGCATTTTTGTTTGAAATGATGTAGAATTGTTTTAGTATGATAAATTCAAGGTTTATTTTTGTTTGAAACATCAAATCAAGCAGTGTAAATGTTAAAATAGACAGTTATAAGAGTTTTAGTTTAAGGGGTAAGGTAATTAGCTGTTATAACCCAATTATAAGCATTTTTAGAGGAGATTTTTTGCATTTCCGCAGTAGGTTCTGGCACCTATTCGATCCCACTTAAAAATGGGGGAGCATTTTATGTATGTATGCATATATATATATATATATATATATATATATATATATATATATATATATATATATATATATATATATATGTATGACAAATCGATGTCGTTAATCGTATAAGCTAATAAACGAGTAAGGGCACACAGAAAATTATTGATAAAGACAAAGAGAAAAACAAAGAGGAGGCAATAACAACTCAGACCTCCGCCCATAAGAAATTGATGTGTTCATCCCATACTGTAGGCACAGGGCAAAAAGATGTGGCCAGAAGCATACGCGAGTTAATGAATTGAGGTCAGAAGTTAGCCGAAAATAAGGACTAATAGAAATCTTGACCTCGCCCAGTGACCTTTCGTAAATTGTTGCAGTACTCAATAACAGACGTTGAACGAAACGTCTAGAAAAGTCGAACTTGAAACAATAATGGAGAAGGGGAGCCCATACAGACAAAAAGTGAGAAAAGTTATACCAAACGCGGCCTCGAGTGAAAGACGAGAAGCCAAAGGGAGATGCAGTTGAAGACTAGGCACAGCAGAGGGGAGTGTCTGAGAAACGTGGAAGTGACGGGCTCCTAGTGATTTGTGAACTTATAAAATCATTCTTGAGTGCCACAGACTAGATAAAATTCTAAGTCCAATTTGCCAACTTATGAAAGTTACTAGTGCCTTTTTAAGATAAAGACTCGGTTCAATTACCTAATTCAAAAATGGAAGTTTATGAGAATTTTAAGGCAAAAATAAATGTATTTACATTTAGGGAAGTATGTATGTAATTTACAACCAAGATTTTATAACCCTTTGTGATGTTAAGGTAAGTTGAGTGCAAAGAATAACACCATCAAGCAAGACTGTTTCTGATAAGTGAAAGCCCACGCAAAACAGACAAGTTTTAACAAGTGATCACCGTTTCCCCATTACACACACACACACACACACACACACACACACACACACACCACACACCCACATATATATATATATATATATATATATATATGTAATATATGCGTGTACATGTTACACACATATATGATACTCCTAAGTTAGTAACCCCCAATGAAAGATTACTAGATCCACCACTGGCTGAGACTGTTACTTTGTTGTGTCTCCGTGTAACAAACCTTGGTATGTAACCTATCTTTTCTGAGATGAGCAACCATTGTTGTGTTGCCTGTTGTCATTCTGACAGTTCTTGCTACTTATGAAGGCTAGTGGACCTAACCAGATTGCTATAGGGCTTGTAGACATAATCAGGCGGCTTTTAATTCCAGAATGTTGAAATACTTTCTTGAAAATACCCAAGCTTCTGTAGCTTAAATATTCCAAGTCCAGGTTTACTGCTGTGGTAGGAAGAGGAACCAGTGACACACCTACCATGAGATAATGGGCTTCTTGCCAACTATAGAGATTTCTTTGGATATCAATGATCCTTACCAAAAGATGCTCAGCTGCGTAGTTGCTGACTATGACGTGTCTGATGAAACTGAAGAGATGAATCCTGAACTGACTTATACCACTGACATCTTGACTTGGGGATCTTTATCAATGAGAACATCCTCTACACACTGTCCAGCATAAAAAAAAAACAGGACATCTACAGTGTTTATATCTACCTATGAAAGGTACCCTTGTAGTCTATTCTAACAGGAAGTTTTAGGTCTGATTTTTCGTAGTAGACTTAAAAGACAGCCCCATCCCTGGCCCAAAAAGTGCTGGAGATGTCATTAGAGTTCCTCTGGTAAAATGCTGTAATGAGCCAGTCAACCAGATACATCTTGGGCATTACACCACTCTGGTGAGCCCACACTGTAACCAATGTTCAATGTCCAGGTGAAAACTTCAGGGACTACGGCTAGACTGAGGCAATGAACTCTTTATTTAAGGAAAATTCCTTCTCACACTAAATGAAGATGCATTCTTGAAGTGGGCAAATCAGAATATAAAGATCGTGTCTTGCAAATCCCCTTTCTGATTGAAGTGCCTCACATAAGCTGCCATCTCCATCTTAAAGATGGTTTGTTGGAGAAACTGAATGGAAAAGAGCCAATAGGGTGTCTGTCTCTGGAAAAGTGATGCCAGTAAACATCTCTGAGATCCTTAACATCTAGGAATGCTCCTATCTACTACCTGGCATTCCAGTACCTCTGGAGACAGGACTTTGTCAACGTCAAAACCCATCGGGCAACTGTTACCTGGGTTGAATTTTACAAAATGGCTCAACTAGAAATTTACATTGCAAAGTATTTTTTGTTTTAGATGAAATCTGAGAGCAATTGATGCTTATTACTGAGATAACGCCCCCGTGGGTTAAGTTTACCTTAAAACCTACTAAAAAGGTTAAACTCTTTCTAGTCACATAAGAAGCAAGGTAAAAAGTCAGTAGAGGAAAAGACCCCATATAGACTCCACTTTTCTAATCCCCCCCCATGATAAGCTCATGCACGTATGTGAGGCCGAAAAAGGGGCGGGGCAACCCCCCAAACCCCCAAAAGGGGGCGTGGCCACCCTGACCCCATATAGACTCCACTATTCTGGGGGTGTGGCCACCCCTGACCCCAAATGGACTCCACTTGTCTTATCAGCTCATATACGTAGATGACGTGCAAAAGGGGGCGTGGCCCCCCCGACCCCAAATCGACTCCACTTGTCTTATAAGCTGATATACGTAGATGAGGTGCAAAAGGGGGTGTGGCCACCCTTGACCCCAAATTGACTCCACATTATTGATGAGCTCATGCACGTCCATGAGGTCCAAAAGGGGTGGGGGCGTAGCCACCTGTAACGTCACATAGCTCTACGGGAATAAAACCATCATTTCAACCCCCCACCACTGACCCCAAATTGACTCGACTTTTCTACCCCCTGTGACGTCACATAACTCTACGGGAATAAAACCATCCTTTCAACCCCCGACCCCACATTGACTCCACCTTTCCTACCCCCCGTGACATCATGTAACTCTACGGGAATAAAACCATCATTTCAACCCCCCACCACCACCCAAATTGACTCCACTTTTCTACCCCTGTGATGTCACGTAACTCTTCGGGAATAAAACCATCCTTTCAACCCCCGACCTCAAATTGACTCCACTTTCCTAACAACCCCCCCGTGACGTCACATAACTCTATGGGAATAAAACCACAATTTCAAACCCCGACCCCAAATTGACTCCACTTACGGGTAGCCTCCAGTTTGCACCAGTCTGTAGGGGTGCCGATCGTAAAAATATTTGCCAAAAATACACTAATCAAGACAGGCTAATGATATTTTCAGGCATTATTAGCACTATAATAACGCATATTCTCTGTGAGTTTTATCATCCTACAGGGAAAATAAAGGATTTATGAAACAAAAAAAATGGAAAATAGTGTCCCATTGTACAAGAGTTTAGTTGGCGGTCGGTGAGAAACTAGTCTTGAATAGAAATTCGGGTCTGACAGAATGTTGGTATATACACTCGAAACATGCACAAAAGTATTATCAAAATAGGACAGTAAACTACACCACGTAATACAACAAAAAAAAGAGCAACAACTTCAGTGAAAGCCCCGCCGAAAAATGAGATAATAACTAGGAAGAAATATTCAGAAAAAATTCAAACCTCGATTTAGGGACAAAACCTTCTGAGAGTCTGTAGTTATTATGTCACTTGATAGCCTAAAGCATCTAAAAATTATATTATTTAGGACAATCAAAGAAATACCCCCCCCTCTTCCCGAAAAAAACCAAACCAGAGAAAAAGCAAAAAAGCTATTTTTTCTGAGGACAAGAAACTTGAAAAATTAGTTTAGATACCCCTAAAGTTGTTTTCCGAGATGAAACTAATCTTAGGAAACGTAGAAAACGACATCGACCCATTTTTGAGAGATATACTGTAATATTTGTGATTTCCATATTTATCGGCTGACCTTTCGCTTCAGTTGTTGCTCTTTTTTTTGTTATTACGTGCTTATTTACTGTTCTATTTTGATAATAATTTATGTGCATGTTCCAGGTGGATATACCAACATTCTGTCAGACCGAAATTTCTATTCAAGACTGTAGTTTTCTCACCGACCACCAGTGTCCCTTGCACAAGGGACACTGAGTTTCACATTTTTTTTTCATAAAATCATTTATTTTCCCTGTAGGATGATAAAACTAACAGAGAATATGCGTTATTATAGTGCTAATAATGCCTGATAATTTCATTAGCCTGTCTTTATTAGTGTATTTTTGGCAAATATTTTTACGATCGGCACCCCTACAAACTGGAGCCTATCCTTACCTAACCCCCCATGATGTCACGTAACTCTTCGGGAATAAAACCACCATTCCATCCCCCCGACCCCAAATTGGCTCCACTTTTCTACCCACTGTGACGTCACATAAATCTACGGGAATAAAACCATCCTTTCAACCGTCGACCCCAAATTGACTCCACCTTTCCTACCCCCCGTGACGTCATGTAACTCTATGGGAATAAAACCATCATTTCAACACCCACCGACCCCAAATTTACGTACCAAATTAACTCCACTTTTCTACCCCTGTGACGTCACTTAACTCTTTGGGAATAAAACCATCCTTTCAACCCCCAACCCCAAATTGACTCCACTTTCCTAACCTCCCGTGACGTCACGTAACTCTACGGGAATAAAACCATCCTTTCAACCCCCGACCCCAAATTGACTCCCCTTTTCTACCCCTCTCAGACGTTACATTTTGTTTATATTTACACAGATGCTTAGATATTCGGAGTATCATGATAAAAGGATATTTGGCGGCTGATTTCAACCTCATGTGAGACATATATTTATCAATTTGATATCTCCCCCAATAACCGACAGGGATGACGCACACACGAGCTGACTCCACACTCATGTGAGACATATTTATCAGTCTTAATCTCCATTTTCCCATGCCAAACTATACCCAATGACACAGGCTCACATTTCAATTTTGTTTATTTATAAGTATAATATCGAGTTTGAAAGAGGCTAAATGGAAAATCAAGTGACAGACAGAATTGTTATTTTATATTTGTAACCAATGCTAAATACAGGGGAATGAATTAATATTCCATGCAAATACATACAATTGAAAAAACTGTACAAACACGTCATCAAAACACACGGCCACACCACAAGCCTTGTATATCCCACATACGTCTTCCCCAACGGCTTCCTGACCGTGTATCAAAGACAACGTTTCATCTAATACCTCAAAGCTTTTTAAATTTAGCTATCAAGTTTTTCATATATAAATCTTCCACGCAACTTTCCTCCAACAGGGATAAATTCTTTTTCATTATAGCCACGCAACATATTTTACCAATTTTGTTCATTTCATCACTGAATGTAGCTAACACAGGTAAATATTGATTCAACCAAGTTGTGTTAACCCGCCCGCTTTGACCGATGCCAGCGGGAAAGATAACATATTTGACATAGTCATACGATGATTTAAATAATTCTTCCTTCAATTTCTTGACCGAAGAAAAAAAGTGATTGAACCTCATCTGTTTGCTATCTCTGCCCAAACGATTGGCGTGATCTTCATCTTTGGAATAAGCCACGCTCTTTTGCGAGTATTCATTATCTTCAATGGGGGCGCCGATATCGTATTGGGTTAATAAGGTAGCTATGGTGGGTAGATCAACTTCTTCGTCGCATTCCCAAGATGTGATATTTTCAGGTCTTTTCACAATGGTGGACCCTTCAATACCCCTATCACGAAGACAGGCATATGATGCACCAGTGTGAGAATATCGAAAACCTGCCAATTCGGCATATGGATAAGCTCGAATGACGTCCGCCACCACACCGTAATTCCTGCAGATCACACAATTAGTGGCCACTACTAAACACGTATTCCTCTTCCTGAACTTATTTTCGGACAAGTTCCCGAAAACTACCTTGCACGAGGAGGTTGATGAAGCCATGGCGAGAGTTCACATCTTGATGTGACAATCCTTCAAGAGCTAATGACCTACAAAAACCCTGCAACCCGAGCTCCCTGTATCACAAACACTGATTACAAACTAGTTGTGATGAACTATCAAACCTCCCTCATTCCTAGCCATGATTCACACTAACACGAATAAACAAGCCTTATCATTTCCTCACGCCAAAGGTCATATACCCATCATATGACTCATTAAAGATGCGCCTGTATCCATTTTATCAAAATCAGTATCACGGGATTAAACAGCTCTGATATCACTGTTCCTAAAATGTTAATAAGCCACCCACGCATCCGACATGTTTCTTTTCTTCCACACACCCGCCATCTTGTTTTTTGCATGTCCCACCCTCACCTTCCCACCTCCCGTTTTCATCATATTTCGCCACGTTTCGATTTTTTTTTTAATGGTTATATTCCTTAACATCCAATCTTTAACCCCAGCCATTTCAATGAAGTAGTGATTATTGGAAATATTATCAACCTGGGTTTTTTTATTCCCTTGAAATTCTCGAGCTATATCTCTAATATTATAACCTGCGAGTGGATGAGTTAAATCGTGGCCACCGAGAGAAGAAGGCCTTTTCACCCGGGCATTTAAATCCCTAATACGTTTCGTATGTAGGCTGACCTGGGCTAAGATAAGTAGTCCTTCCGGGGTACTGGTCGAGTGAGGTCACGTTGCTTGGAGTTAAATTCTAAAGTGAAATTTAGGAGAATACATCCAAGTGCTGGTGCATTTTAAGTGGCTCTATATGAGTTTATGTGGACGAACAATTATTGAATTTGAAAAATAAGATTTAAAGAAGATAAAGGCCGATAGAAGTTTGTGTACAGTACCACACGTGCTTGCTCCTGGAAGAAGATGCCTTACAAGTGCTGCGTATCTAAATGTAAGGGTAATTACGACAACGGACCAAAAGTTAATATCTTCAGGTTTCCTGAAAATGAACAAGTGAAAGAGAAATGGCTAAGAAACATCAAGAGAGAAAATTTTCGTCCTAAGGAGAATCATCGGGTATGCTGATAATTTGTTAAGCATCTCTCTCTCTCTCTCTCTCTCTCTGCCTGTCCGTGTATCTGTCTACTTCATATATATATATATATATATATATATATATATATATATATATATATATATATGAAAGAAAGAGACGGACAGCACTTTTACTATTTTTATGGTAGGCATAGTTAAAACATTTATATATATATATATATATATATATATATATATATATATATATATATATATATATATATATATATATATATATATATATATGTTATGTATGTATGTATGTATGAATGTGTTTGTGTGTATGTGTGCACTATGTGTTTATATGTATGTATATATCCAATTTTATTACTTGTCAAATGATATTAATTTTGTTAGCAATATGTACTTGAATCGCAAAAATATGTAGCTATACAAATACAATTAATTGCAGTATATGGGTAACAGGCTAGAATAAAACTTTAGTTCAATTATTTTTTAGAATGATGAAAACTAATGCGTCCGTTTTTTTTGAAATTGACGGTTTCCTTCGGTAAAATAGAGGGTCTTAGAAATTAAAAATTTTTTTTCTTCATGAAATAGTAGATACGTTTCCTGACTGTCGCATATCATTGTACTTGCAGGTTTGTGAACAGCATTTTCATCCTGATGATATTGTGAGGGAAACTTCTATTGTGGATGAAAAAACTGGGAGGAAAATAACTGCAAAATTAAAGCATCCATATATTAAAGAAAATGCTGTTCCCACAGTGTTTCCAAACTATCCTCAATATTTGAACCTAACTGAACATCGAAGAGAGTCACCCGATTCTAAAAGACAAAGAATAGAAGAGACATCAGTCAAAGTAGCAATTGAAAGTAGTATATCAGATGCAAAGGCATACGAAACGCAAATTGGATTTAGGGATTTGCAAGAACTTTCGAGGAAACTTAAGCTGGATAAGTACTGGGACCTAATTCATAAAGAACCTTATCTCTTGATCAGTCACATTTCGCTTTCACCTTCTCCTAATATGATGATGTCTGTACTAATACATCCTGATAAATCTGTCCAGGCGTATATCGATAATGTGCCCGTACGTGAGTTGCATGACTATATCATTCCTTCTCATGTACAAGATACAAATACCATCGAAGTCATGTTACAAGAAATAAGAAAGTATGACAGACAAAATAACTCTTCCATAAACCCAGTTGCTATTATTCAATTAATTTTAACTTTTCTAATCACCATAATAGACCAACCATTCAAGCATTCAATGACTTTGAAATTTATCTTTGAGCAACTAAACTTGATGACTCAAAAGAGCATTCAGTATTCCACAGATCTTTTGGTTTCTTCATCTTTGCTATGCAATATTTCACCTCGAGCTTACAGATATTTTAGGGATAGAAGATGGTTAATTTTACCCAGTATGTCAACGATCAGGTGGGTTTTTATATCTAAGCAACTTAGTCCAGAAACAGAGCAGTATGATGATAATTTTCTTTCGTATATCAGGCAAAAATCAAAATCATTACAACCCACAGACAAAACAGTAACTTTAATGATTGACGAGATCCATTTAAAGCCTTTTTTTGATTATAAGGGAGGTGCTGTAATAGGATCTGCATTTAACAGCAATGAAGCAGCAACCACTGCATATGCTTTCATGATAGGTGCTGTTCTATCAAAATTTCGAGATGTGGTACACATTATTCCGGTAAAAACTATAAAAGCAGAAACGCTATTCCAAGTTATAAAAAAAGTAATACTAGGGTTGGAAAAAATTGGATTGAAAGTAATCAGTGTCAATTGCCTACCCCCATCCAGCTGCAAAATGCAGACCTTTGTTTTTCTTGTTTGATAGTGTACACATACTGAAGTGTGTCAGAAATAACTGGTTGGGTCTCAAAGATGAATCGAAAACAATGGTATTTCCAAAATTTCCATTCAGCGAAATTTGTAGCGAACCAAATGTATCCTTTGCTCCCTGGAAATCATTAGAGGATTTGTATTTAGTAGAGTCAGAATTATTGTTAAGACAATCTTATTAGTTAACAATAAAAGCATTGCGGCCATCGACATTTGAAAAACAAAACGTGAATTTAGTCCAAAAATTTTTTAATGAATATATTATTCAAGCAATGCGAAACATTGGAAAAGAGAAAAAATTGCCTAATTACAATGATACAGCAAATTTTATAGAGATATTTTGGATTTGGTGGTCAATAGTTAATGTAAAGTCAATATTCAAAGGGAAAAGAATAAATAATGAATACTGTACCCCTCTTACGTGTGATGAAAATGATAGAAAATACAATTTTCTGTTAAGATTTTTAGGCTGGTTAGATAATTGGGAGAAAATTCCAGGAGGGAAATTAACGAGGAAACATTCACAGCATTAAAGCACACAACGTATGCAATTGTAGAATTAACCAAATATTGTAAAGATGAGCTTAATCTGAGTTATATTCTTCCAGGAAAATTTCAAACAGATCATTAAATTTTGGAATCCAGGTTTGGGGAATATCGACAACTTGCTGGGGGAAATTATAACATATCAGTTAGGCAAATGTTTGAATGCGAGAAGAAAATTAGGAAAATGTCATTAATGAAAATGGTTTTACCATTCCAGGGAAAAGGTATCACACTAAAAAATTTTATTGAGATAACTTGGACGAACATGAGTAACTCTGAAATAGATGAATCTTCTGAGGTTGATATTAAGGTAGCACAACATGATATTGAAGGATGTAATGGCGTTCTTCCTGTTATAACTTATTTAGCAGGTTACTGTTGTTACAGTATAAATAAAAAATTGAAATGCAAATCATGCTTAGAGATTTTAACAAGAGCTGAAGTTACCAATGAAGAGAAAGACCAGGATTTGAGTTTAGATTATACAAAGGGTGTCAGCAGAGGGTCCTTGTTTTTCCCTGACAGCGCAACAATAAATATAGTGAGATACAACTACATAATTGTGAATAAACTCACTCAGAATGACACTTTCAAATCTTCAAGAAACCAGAGGCAGCTTGTTATGAATATCACTCTCGATATTCTGAAGGAAGATGATGCTCATTTCCATTTGGAAGAATGTGAGAATGGTCATCCATTAGAGAAAATAGAAAAGATGATTGTCTGGGCATCAACGAATTCTCTTTTAAATAACTATTGTCAGAAGGAAAATGACTATTCAAGCACAAAAAACACAAGTATCTCAAGAAAAGAAGAGAAAACTGCAGACTTTAGCAAAGTAAGCGCGTAATTATTATTTCATTGCATGGTTCTAATACATATATATATATATATATATATATATATATATATATATATATATATATATATATATATATATATATATATATAATCACTGCAGACTAGGCCTATAGGGGAACTGCAGTATAAATATAAAAAACGCGCCATGCTAACTACCTCTGGGGTGGTGGGGAAACGTTAGCTAGTTAAATATATAATGTGTGTGTATGTATGCAAGAATGCATAAAAACTTCAGGTAATGAGTTCCTCATGTATGTATGTAAGAATGCATAAAAACTTCAGGTAATGAGTTCCTCACAGAACTACAATGTCACCAGCCCGTCCCAGTGTTTGATAGCCAGGTCAGCCTACTTAGGACGACGCGGCCAGAGGGTGAAATGGCCTTGTACTCTCGGTGACCACGGTTAAATCACCTTCTTCATTCCATTCAACCGTGTTAGAATCTTGTAAGTGCTTAACAAAAGCCATAACGTATGACTTTTGAGGTTCTTTAAAAAATATTGGAATAATGCGTGTTAAATCGGGATTGCTGGTTTTGCGACTCATGTCCCCTTTAATTGTTTTCAACGTAATCGGGACGTTTACCTCCTCCCCTCCAGTCACTGCACCTACACCACATAGGCGGTTTTTGGATATTGAGGGGGATGTGTCTGCTACTACTAACAGCTGCCGTATCCAACTTGCCAGTACCCTCCAGGTTATTAATATCACCATCACAAACCTCTTTTCTATTCATTAACCTCTCGTAGGTAATGGCAGCGATAACATAAAACTTCATTTTCAATTAAAGAGACTTCCTACCAAACTCGCAGCAACAGGCAATAACACCGATAGAATAGTCCCCCCTTTAAGACTTTTCAGTATATTTTTCTTCTTAGATATGGACGTTGTTTTCAAGGACACAAGATGAATTTCTCATCTACAATTTTTTAAGTGTTTAATAAACTTCTTATCTTGAGTTAGATTACCACAAAGAAAATTTCTAAAAATTTCCGAGAGAGTAGACACCAAACCACTGTTTTAAGATGGGAATGACTTTACTTCTTTCACTGGGTGATAAACCAGAGATGAATAAAATACAGTATTTATTTTTACGTATTAAAGGTTGCTTACACTTCATATCTGTACAATTTGAGATTCATCAACCCAGGAATTGAATTGACTCGGATAACCTTTCCAATGAACGTAATATCGAGTTTTATTATTTTTCCTCCCCCTTCCCAGAATAGTGATATCATACATTTCTGGTAAATTTGTGGGAATTAATTCTTCACGATAAAATACGCCCTTTATTTCTTCACCCGCTAAATCTTCCAAGAAGTATGCGACTGGATTTTGCGTTGTATCCACTTTTCAGATTTTAAAAATTTCCAGAATATTTTGAATTGTATATCCCCTCCTAAAAATTGCGTTCCGACGTTCATCGGCAATATGTACAACGTCTCCACCACTCAAGAGCGAAATGGCGGGAGGATTAATGTGAACAGCCTTTTATACATACTCAAGAATTGACGTTCAATGTCATCTCTAGCCGTTAATGCATGAACCTCTTGCGGGGTGCGACCCAAACTTCTATGGGGGGTATGGTTATAACTCTGAACAATGTCACGCAAGACGTTAATGTATTTTAAGGTATTCTTATGTGTGAGATATCTATATATCCGACCCTTAATAGTCCTTATGACTCTTTCAGCTATAGAGGATTTGATTTCTCTCGAATAAACGCTATATAATTTTATATTTTTACTATCTAGATATTCTCTGACGTATTTGTTATAATATTCCCTACCCTCATCACTATTCAAACGTGAAATCCCGAAAATTCGGTAGATTCTATAACCTTCTTCAAAGCACGACGCATGATAACACCATCCTTCTTTTTCAAGGGAACAATTTATAGATATCTGGAAAACATATCAATAAAAACCAGCAAATATTTAAACCCATTATTATACCGAGCTAATTTGGACATATCAGCTAAATCGGTGCTCGCTATTACTCGCGGTTTGGGTGACATGATTTTTCTTCTGGGGAATTTTTTTCAAGTGACTTTATGCAGTGTGTAAGACTTTTGCCCGTGTAAGAATTCTTTAACATTTTCAAGCGTAATTTGGCTATTCAGATTTTTTGCTACTCTGAATAAAGAGTCCACCCCGCTGAAACTACCCACACCCCGTGCATCTCCGTACAAAGTTTTTAGCAGTTTTATCCGTTCTTTATCCATATTGGTAAGCTATTTGATACTCCGTTTCACCCAGAATATTAGTTCGGAGCTGTAACAATTCAGGTGTTACGGAGCGAAGTCTACTAACAAATAACCGTAGCGGTTACGTGATAGGGCCTTTTTATATATGTCCGAAAAGGATAAAGCTTTTTGATGGCCGAATAACTGTCGACCTAAAGTTTCAATTTGACTAAAATCACGATTTTTCATTAGAATATAATGTGAACAATTCAGGCTTATACTGCTACTAAACTTGCTCGAATGAAACATATTCTGTGTTATGAATATAACTGAAATAGATGAATGACGTCCCGCTGTGAAGGCGTTAGTGACAAATTTATTATCACTAGCCTCGAGGAAGCAATTGTCGAGTATGAATAACAGACCTTTATTAACCTCCGTCTCCCCCTTTTCAGCGTAATCAAAGGGGATTTAAAATTTCTTTGGATACTTTAAATTTGGGACCTATTGAGGGATGCGTTTCGAGGGGGTGTTCAGATACCCCGCAATATAAAATGTATTGGAAACGCGTTTCATAGAGCTCAATGATTTTTTGACATAGGACGGTCTTGCCACTGTTACTAAACCCCACGATGATAATACGAGCGGGATTAGCGAACGGGTCTAACAACTGCCCAGGGAAGGGACCTGTCGCAGCTATGATGTTAGCGCTTTCAAGACTATAGTTGTGTACTTTACGCGCTCCTTTTTATATACAAGCCTTAATAATAATTAGGGTGAATGGAAGTTGACGGCAATAATATTTGTTTAATTTTCATAATGAAATACATACAGGTTTTTTCCTACAATGTAAAAATAGAACATACAGTAAAAATGCAGTCTATAATAAAAAATACAATATAATAATTTAAAAATATAAAAAAACTAACTGTGTATATGAATATATAATAAAACTACATTATATACAATATAATATATTAAAATATATGAATATAGGATAAAATATATAGTAAAATATACAAACTATGACACCCGGTCAAGGTGTGATACGCCTCCGTTTAACTGGAGGAAAGGGTGAAACCATTTCCTGTTGAGGAGAAGTCCAAGACGTCGAAGAGAGAGAGGAATTAACATTATATATTTTACTATTCTCTCTTCGACGTTTTGAACATCCTTTCACCCGTGGGAAATGATGTGATGGATGTAGGGTCGGAGGAATAGGAGTAGGAATTCTCGAGGTGCTAGGAGCGGGAATATTTAAAATTGGAGAGATTGCCGCTACTACCGGCGCCACCACTGCCCTCTCTAGCTCTTCCTCCTCCCCCTCCCCCTCCGCCGCCATACCTTTCTCCACCCCAATGTCTGGATGTCCATACGCCATTGATTTATATGGTGTCACATAATATCTCTTGTACTCTAAAGGACCTTTCGCTGGCTTGTATGACACATCGTGCCTCTTACTCTTTGCAAATTGTGCACAAAAAGTATAAGTAATCTCATTCTTTTCGATTACAGCTCGATACTGGTCATGCGGAATGGTCCTTTGCCAGCACCTTTGTACACCTTTCAAGGTGTTACTACGACTAGTTTCCGTCAGATACGAATAAACTTTAGGTTTAAAGCCGATAAATTCCCTCATGAGTTCAGCCCCAGTTTCAACCTTGACTAACCCGAGTTCTCCCTTACGTGACTCATCATACAATTCGTGAGTTTTGGGGAAATTACTCAAATCCATGTAGGGTTTGAGCACACCCTTCAGTTCCCGATTGAGGTTATCAGTCACCAGGGAAAAGATCAAGCTGTCAGTGTCGGTATAAAGGAGCTGAACTCGGTGTCCATACTGCTTTCCAAGAACGCCGTAATGGAACCGATACATCATATCCTTCGCCATGTCTAGTATACTGAAACCGTTATAAATCGGGGATTCAGCCATGACAAACTCTTTGCAATGGTTCACAATGTACCTGTCGTTACCCAGTTTTTCCAAAGACTTGTAAGTGTGTTTGGACACATTCCTGAGGAGAGGGGCTTCACCGGTGATGACGACAGTTTGGGTAGAATAATTCAATAAATTTTTAATAGTGACACCGAAAAGACCATTCATTATGATTTTGATTGGTGTTCCTCTTGTCCGGATTGGTCTCTTTAGCACGCCTTTCGGCCTTCTCCAGAATATATTCCCTCAAATAAAAATCCTGTTTGAATTTGTACACTTTCCTTATTACATCAACTTCGAGACCGAGTCTTATCAACGTTTGTAATAAGGGAAGACAGATCAAGTTATTACGCATGGGTAAATGTGTACCTGTCAACTTAACATTTTTCTTGGGTAGCTTCACCTTGAACTTATTCATTAGGTTTTTACTATAGGGCGATAGATCCTGGTGAGTCACATTCATGTGATGAATGGCGAGAGGGATATCGTCCATCTGTAGAGCAACATCCTGTCTAACTGGTTTGGTATCGAGCAGGATGAAATAACTGTATTCACACTGTGAATCAATGGCGGTAATATCGCTAGCGACAAAACTTTCTAATTCGGCAGGGGAAAGTTCAGTTATTTCACCCAAGGGCATTTTGTATTTACTCATAACTGTGGGATACAAACTGGTGAAATCAACATATAATATATACGATTGAGGATCACCCACCCTAAAACTGGGATTTATCTCTGGATTATTAGCTACACATTGCCTTTGAACTAGACTACAAAAACCACCGCGGATGTTTTTACAAATTAATTGATAGAGTTCACCATTCGAAATGAGGGGGAGACGAATTTTAGAGGAATATAGGAAAGCATCGAGTGAGAGAGAGGTAGAAGTCTGGTAACGGGTGGGGTCTAGTCCAAATTGTGCCTTCCTCCAAGCTAAATAAACGTCGGCTAATAATCCCACATCCATTAACAAATACAAAATGGTGTAATCTAGAAGATTGGTGCAATTAGCGGCGTTCCAAACCTTGACCACGTGTGCAAATCCCTCGCTGGAAAGGGCTTCTTCCGTAAGTTCTGAATCAAAACACACTCGAGATGGGATGCCGGGCTTTCGCAGGATATTGAAACCCGTCACATAATCATAAGGGTAGTACTGTTTACCCGTACCCAAAATTAAATCGAGACAATCCTGAGAATACTGGGTTAACAACTGATGTGCGATTTCGAGGGAACTTTTCTGTTTTATTTGACTCGAGGTGAGACTAGAAAGGGTCCCGCTAATCACGTTGTTGCTATCCACGAATCTCAGATTGCCCGATCTGGCCGAGTAAAATTTACTACCCTCGCGTTTCCGTATTTCAAAATCAAGACCAGGGCGATGTCATATGACAAATTGTGTACGAACACTGTTAAAGTTGGCTCCTAAAATTGCATATTCAAATTACACTGTTGACACAGTGCACACACAAAGTTGTCCCGTGCCACAAAATGAGCGTGATGTCGCATTTTCGTGACTCTAGCCTTGAATTCGACGTTACATCCTTTGCAATGAGTGCTCGCTTCAAACTTAAGGGTGGATTCAGGAGTCACATGTAAAGGATACGCACGCATTCATTCACGCACTAACGCCCAGTCCAGGTTCATGTTCTGCAAACAATCATCAATGCATTTCTCTCCGTGGGTACAATGTTCCCCCGTTCTACCGTCAACAATCACGTAGCAGTAAGCGAAAGCTTTCTGCCGAAATACTATTCTTGGATCGTCTTCTCCGGTGTTCAGTTGAATATTATATGCCTCAAAATCCAGGAGAGCCATGTGTGAGATTGGCTGCAGAGCTTTAACTTTAGTAAACTGTTTAAATTGGCCAGGTTCTGGGTATTCGACAGTGGTTCGAGCAGTACAGGCCCGAGTGTGTGCCTCGTGGATGGTGGGACTATTAAACAAAGTCAAACAATTGTAACACATACCACCCGCGTGCTCAATCCCCCACCCCTGTTTGAATCCGTGTCGGAACTTCTTCACGAACGCCAACATATCCTTAATCAATGCGACGTGGTCGTCAGCGATTAATAACAATGTGACCAAATGAGGGCTTTGGGGGTTACCCCCTTTCCTTGCCAGATGTACCGTCCAATGTTTTTTCCGCTGTTTCCCCATGACTAATTCACATAATTTATACAGATATATGTTGAGGTTATTCCCCTTTTCTAATGTTTTGAAAGAGTCATGGGTCAACGGCATATCTGGGGAGTGTTTGATATTAAAAGTGTCCCCTCCCCATCCTCCTCATTAAGACATGAGGGAGGTTGTTAATACGTGTGGGAGGGTTATCCGGGAGTAACAACGTTAGCAGGGGATATGAAGAGACTCGTGAGAGCTCTTAATAAGGTTGTGTATGATTATTTGAAAGTTTATTACGGTGATAATTTCATAAATTATTTTAATAGTAAGGGCATATTTCATTGGGATGAAGATTTAAGGAGAATTACTATACCAAGTATCAAGAGAGAGAAATTGAGAACAAGGGACATTAAAAGTATATACGTCAAATTTAGCGGAAAAGCCGCGAAATTATTAGGCTTTCATATTAATACCAGTTATGAAATATATGGCGGGCGTGATTGAATAAACACGTTTCCCTTGATTCTCTACCTGATAATTGTGGGGTAGATTATATATATGTGTATGCAAATATAGTTCAACCGATGATTTTTGGCGGGAGACTAGTCAATATATTGGACTGTTTTACTTTAGCAAGTGGTAGTGAAAAGGAATACATAATACAGTCTACAAATTGTTGAACATGAACATCTTGGATCAGATTTCTATTCTTATCACGGATCAAAATGGACATATTTTACATTTCACTAAAGACTCGAGTGTTACTTGCCTGCTCCGTATAAAACCTAGAGGAAAATTAGATGAATAGGTACGTATATAATTTGATGTTCACCCTTGGCATTCCTTATTCGTGATCGTAACACCCTCGAGTCAACTAGAACTTGCGAATCAAGCTCCACTTAAATTGTCTGGGAATAGTATAAACAGTAAAATGAGAGTGTTATTCGCGCCTCCTTCAGAGGCGGAATTTAAAAAACTATTTTTATCATACCCTTTATTAAGGAGAGGGGCGGGGTTTGAGGATATTTCTGTTTTCTATCCTGGCTGCAGGAGGGGAAGTGGCATTTTTTCGACCATAAGTGGTATCACGTAAAGTGCTTCCATTTCTATTTAATGCCGGGAAACCTTCAGTTAATGAATTCGGTAGATCTGTGTTATCTGATATGGTAAACAGCGGTTTACCTTTAAAAGAATCCATAAAACGAAATGGTATAAGAGCCCTTTAAACTACTGGACAATGAAAATTAAGCGGTACTGGAAGGAGAAGAAGAAGAACGAGACGGAAGAAAACGGTGAAACGATTAGTTAGACTGTCGAGTGTGGGAGGAAAGAAAAAACGTAGGAAGAGGAAGGGCACACGAGTTTAATCTAGGAGTAAATATAATAAGGACGTGTACAATCTTTTGTAACTCGTTCATCAATTGACATTTGGCGGGTACGCACTCATTCTACCCTTCATCTAAAATTATATAAACACAAAATATGGCTAGCGTAGTTCCTAACATACCCGGAACTAGTAATCAAATTCCTGTTTCATCGTATATTGCGGGTATATCAGAATTGTTCCTGAATGTTAATAGATGGAGAATTATTGAAACTTCTATTAATTCAAAGGAAAGATTGGATTTTACACCTTGCAATATTTCCATAAATCAAGTTCTATCTGATAAATATATAGAATTTCGCGTTAATGTGGTGGCAGGTTCTTTCTTAGATTTGTCAAGAATAGCTTTAGAATTATATATCACAATAGATAGGGACGGCGCGTAATTAGCGGATGGTGTCCACGTGTCTGTCATTAATGGTAATAGTAATACATTATTTAAATCCGCTCCTGTTTCCTTGAATGAAAAGTTGGTGGAATCCTGTCCGGTATTTAACTATCAATCATATATCAAAATGTTGAAAATGCTAAAACCCTCAGCATTACGTACCACCGGTCGGGCGGGGTTTTTATACGATGACTATCATGTAACACATGGGGTAACTCGGCAATTTACTGCCAATACCTTCGGTCAAACCAGCAGGTGGGAGACGAAAGTTATGGGTGACATTAAAACGAGGGGCGTGCATACATATTTTCCACTTCTTTTGGATATAGCGACTATAGACGTGTATTTACTGGATTCGGTTGATTTGAGACTTAGACTCGAATTAGTGAATAATAACTGGGTTATGGGCGCCCACACAGACGGACATTTAAATGTGTTGAATGTAGAAAAGGCTAAATTATGGATCGATAGAGTTACCCCACATTATAACGCAATGTCGGCTTTAAATGAGGCGATAGCAGTTAATCCTATGCAATATATATTTGATAAGACTTTATACAAGACATATGTTATTGGGCAAAATGAAAATTCGATTTTAATTGATCAGCCTTTTAACAGTTTTATACCTGAAAAAATCACATTGGACATGATTGATATGGAAACATTTCCAGGTGATTACGCGGCCAATAGTCTATATTTTCAATCTTTCGATTTAAATAATATACATATTACCGTTAATGGGAATACTGTATATAATATTCAATGTAGTTTCCCTAATAGTACCATCATGCAATTATATACGAGACGCAGAAAAGTATAGGGGGTGGCGGTGACAATCTGACCACTTATGATAGTTTTGAAAATGGTAGAGCTATTTACAGCTTTAATTTTGTGGTGGAAGGTGTTGAAGATTCCATGCCAGTGGAAATTTCGGCAAACCTGCGAATATCGATCAGGCTGGGTACAGCTACGCCTAACTCTTGCATTATTTTACTTTTCGGGGATATGAAGGTGGATGCGGATAGGGTTATTCAGTGTGATGTTAGAGGTTAAATGGAATGGATACAAAAGAAATTGAAATAAGTTTACAAGG
Source organism: Macrobrachium nipponense (assembly GCF_015104395.2). NCBI lineage: Eukaryota > Metazoa > Arthropoda > Malacostraca > Decapoda > Palaemonidae > Macrobrachium > Macrobrachium nipponense. The sequence continues at coordinate 95,864,502 of NC_087200.1, read as the reverse complement.
TTCACTCGGTGATCAGGTTAAATATTTAGGTGTGTTCGGTTCTGATGAAGTAAGATTATTGACATTGCCAGAAAATAGAATTAAACCTCTAGTTTTTATATCTAATACATTATCTTCGTCTACTGATATTAATATTATTGGTCATTAGGTATGTTTTTACGTGGAAAAATCACCTAGAAATATTATCTTCTTTTTTGATAGTTACGGTATAAATCCAAAAGTTTATTCGAATGACTTCTCTAAATTTATATATGCACATCCTGAATATAACCTCTATCGACTAATAAAACAAATACAACCCGATAAATCATACAAGTGCGGTCTTTATGTTAGTTTTTTTGTTCATTTACTCGTTTGAGAGGTAATGATAAATGGATAACGGGATATTATTTTAAATATTTGAAAAAGTTTAAACATTCACATTGGAGGTTGGGGGTCAAACGTGCTATTACGTACAGGAATGTCTCCGCATCTTAAACAACTAAGGTAAATGCATATTTTTCTTTTATTTTTATATTACCCCATTTACATTCTATTAAGGATATATTCTATATATGTATCATACACCTTGAATCGCATAACTTTTTACTTATTTCAGGATAAGCTGTGAGAATCATTCACCCGTGAACGTCGGTGATAAACTGCTAAGACGTCTTAGTTGTTTCCTCTTAAACACTTTTCGGAATATTCAGGTTATCATAAGGATACACGTGGACGTTATATTGGGATGCGTGCTGAGGCTGTCTGACAGCGATTAGTGTATTGAATTTGTAAACTGTCTTTGTGTGGTCAATAAATCCTTATGAATAATTATATACATGCTTTTTACTATGCCCACAATACATTTGAAAGCAAAAACAAGGAAACGGAGAAAAAGAGTGTGTGTTTCTATGGAATCAGGAACTGTTATTAAATAAATATATAACACGTCGGTTTTACATACCTTCACCGCGTTGCTCGTTTCCTTCAGTAGTGGGTGGTGGCCAAGTTGGTCGGGGGTTGCACTGTTATGGGCTGCCAGTGGGAGTTGTTGCATCTTCTGCTACTTCTTCTTCTTCTCCTGCTTCATGGTCATGACCCGTTTTCACCTTCCTAATAAATGAGTTTGGGGCTCCAACACCAAAATACTAATGGTGTCTGACTTGAGTGGCTACTTCGTCGGCTGACAGTTCACTACTAGAGTTATTTCCCATACCTGAAATGTGAGGAATAATGACTGTTTTATATATTCCGCTTCTTTCAACGGGTACATTATTTTATAAGAATATCTATTCCGTACACAGATGAATCTTATTGCTGTTTTTAATATTTACTATTGTTCAAGTAAATGGAAAGTGTTTTATATGCTACTTACTGAATAGTGACGGAGGGAAATGACGTTCTGGTCAAGAGAAATACTTGTAGGGAGGGAGGGTCGGCGAGCTGCACTTACTCTTATACACTTTGGGTAAGGAATAACATCAATTTTTCCCTTGTCAGTTGTATTTATGGTGTTCAGTTGGGAAGTAATAATCAGGTGTGACATACGGTGTTTCGATGAAGTATTGTATTCCAAAGATGAAGTTCACGCCTTGCGGGATTTTCGTAGCGATAGAATTTATCCCTGTTGGAGGAAAGATGTGTGGAAGATTTATATATGAGTTATATATATGTGTGTGTGTGTGGATGACCTTTGGCATGAGGAAATGATAAGGCTTGTTTATTCGTGTGAGTGTGAATCAGTGGATGACCTTTGGCATGAGGAAATGATAAGGCTTGGTTATTTGTGTTAGTGTGAATCATGGCTGGGAGTGAGGGAGATTTGATGGTTCATCTCAACTAGTTTGTAATCAGTGTTTGTGATACAGGGAGCTCGGGTTGCAGGGTTTTTGTAGGTCATTAGCTCTGAAAGGATTGTCACATCAAGACGTGAACTCTTGCCATGGCTTCATCAACCTCCTCGTGCAAGTTAGTTTTCGGGAACTTGTCCGAAAATAAGTTCAGGAAGAGGAATACGTGTTTAGTAGTGGCCACTAATTGTGTGACCTGCAGGAATTACAGTGTGGTGGCGGACATCATTCAAGCTTATCCGTATGCCGAATTGGCAGGTTTTCGATATTCTCGCACTGGTGCATCATATGCCTGTCTTCATGATAGGGGTATTGAAGGGTCCACCATTGTGAAAAGACCTGAAAATATCACATCTTGGGAATGCGACGAAGAAGTTGATCTACCCACCATAGCTACCTTATTAACCCAATACGATATCGGCGCCCCCATTGAAGATAATGAATACTCGCAAAAGAGCGTGGCTTATTCCAAAGATGAAGATCACTCCAATCGTTTGGGCAGAGATAGCAAACAGATGAGGTTCAATCACTTTTTCTTCGGTCAAGAAATTGAAGGAAGAATTATTTAAATCATTGTATGACTATGTCAAATATCTTATCTTTCTCGCTGGCATCGGTCAAAGCGGGCGGGTTAACATGACTTGGTTGAATCAATATTTACCTGTGTTAGCTACATTCAGTGATGAACTGAACAAAATTGGTAAAATATGTTGCGTGGCTATAATGAAAAAGAATTTATCCCTGTTGGAGGAAAGTTGCGTGGAAGATTTATATATGAAAAACTTGATAGCTAAATTTAAAAGCTTTGGGGTATTAGATGAAACGTCGTCTTTGATACACGGTCGGGAAGCCGTTGGGGAAGACGTATGCGGGATATACTAGGCTTGTGGTGTGGTCGTGTGTTTCGATGAAGTATTGTTTTTGGCGTGTTTGTACAGTTTTTTTCTATTGTATGTATTTGCATGGAATATTAATTCATTCCCCTGTATTTAGCATTGGTTACAAATATAAAATAACAATTCTGTCTGTCATTTGATTTTTCATTTAACCTCTTTCAAACTCGATATTATACTTATAAATAAACAGAATTGAAATGTGAGCCTGTGTCATTGGGTGTAGTTTGGCATGGGAAAATGGAGATTAAGACTGATAAATATATGTCTCAGGTGAGTGTGGAGTCAGCTCGTGTGTGTGCGTCATCCCGGAGATTAAGACTGATAAATATATGTCTCACGTGAGTGTGGAGTCGGCTCGTGTGTGTCCGTCATCCCTGTCGGTTATTGGGGGAGATATCAAATTGATAAATATATGTCTCACGTGAGGTTGAAATCAGCTGCCAAATATCCTTTCATCATGATACTCCGAATATCTAAGCATCTGTGTAAATATAAACAAAATGTAATGGCTGAGAGAGAGAGAGAGAGAGAGAGAGAGAGAGAGAGAGAGAGAGGCTATATTCGGGATGCGCATATATAATATTCCCGTAGAGTTACGTGATGTCAAAGGGGGTAGAAAAGTGGAGTCAATTTGGGGTCGGGGGTTGAAAGGATGGTTTTATTCCCGAAGAGTTACGTGACGTCACAGGGGTAGAAAAGTGGAGTCGATTTGGGGTTGGTGGTTAAAAGGATAGTTTTATTCCCGTAGAGTTATGTGACGTCACAGGGGGTAGAAAAGTGGAGTCAATTTGGGGTTGGGGATCATGGTGGTTTTATTCCCGAAGAGTTACGTGACGTCACCGGTGGTGGTGGGCGGGGGGGGGGGGGGAATAGGTAAGTGGTGTTAATTTGGGGTCAGGGGTTGAAATGGTGGTTTTATTCCCGTAGAGTTACATGGCATCACAGGGGTAGAAAAGTGGAGTCAATTTGGGGTCGATGGTGGGCGGTTGAAATGATGGTTTTATTCCCGTAGTTACGTGATGTCATGGGGGGTAGGAAAGGTGGAGTCAATTTGGAATCGAGGATTGAAAGGATGGTTTTATTCCTGTAGAGTTATGTGACGTCATAGGTGGTAGAAAAGTGGAGTCAATTTGGGGTCAGTGGTGGGGGGATGAAATGATGGTTTTATTCCCGTAGAGTTACGTGATGTCACGGGGGGCCACGCCCCCACCCCTTTTGGACCTCATGGACGTGCATGAGCTCATCAATAATGTGGAGTCAATTTGGGGTCAATGGTGGCCACACCCCCTTTTGCACCTCATTTATAAGACAAGTGAAGTCGATTTGGCGGTAAGGGGGGGACAAGGTGGGGGAAGGGGGGGGGGTCGGGGGGAATTGGGGGGGGCCGGGGGGGGGGGGGTCGGGGGGGGGGGCCACGCCCCCTATTGCACGTCATCTACGTATATGAGCTGATAAGACAAGTGGAGTCCATTTGGGGTCAGGGGTGGCCATGCCCCACAGAATAGTGGAGTCTATATGGGGTCAGGGTTGCCCCGCCCCTTTTTAGGCCTCAAGTACGTACTTGAGCTTATCAGGAGGGGGGAGGGGGGAGATTAGAAAAGTGGAGTCTATATGGGGTCTTTTCCTCTACTAAAGTCACTTGCATTTTTATCAGATCAAATGAGATCCTCTGAATCCTTGGCCCTACCTGACTGGGGCAGACCACCTTAACTGTAGACAAATATAAGATGAATCCTAACTTAACCTATGACAAAACTTTATATCAAAACTCTGTAACATATGACCTACCTGTCCAGGGTGACTTTGTAGGCACAGGACTGCTTAACCCTTATAAAAATGGGATACTATTCTTAACCTAACCTAACTTAGGATGCAGCATACAGCAAATTTCCCGGGATGTTAAACATACTTCATAAGTCAACACTTATGATGTATGTTTAATATCCTGGGAAATTTGCTGTATGCTGCATCCTAAGTTAGGATAATATTTTGCAAAATGGCTCAGTCAGAACTGTCATACATTACTGTCACTCAACTTATCTTTGTATGAGAAAGAATATAGTATCAACCGTAAGAATTAATAATGAAATGAAATATTAAAGGATTCCTGGAGCTTATTTTCCGTATATTTTCTGAATACAGAATATCTTTTCCTTTGTTATGGGTAGTTCTCGTATATTCACGTTTCTCATAATTCTCATAATCCAGATCACGAGTAGAACTAATTCCACCAAGGTTCACATGGTACGAACACAATGATTACAGTGATTACGTGTAGTATTACTATAGGGTTATAAGAGTTTTAATGATTAAATAATTGTATCGTTCTCTTATGCTTAATCTAACCTAACTTAGGATGCAGCATACAGCAAATTTCCCAGGATATTAAATATACATCATAAGTGTTGACTTATGAAGTATGTTTAACATCCCGGGAAATTTGCTGTATGCTGCATCCTAAGTTAGGTTAGATTAAGCATAAGAGAACGATACAATTATTTAATCATTAAAACTCTTATAACCCTATAGTAATACTACACGTAATCACTGTAATCATTGTGTTCGTACCATGTGAACCTTGGTGGAATTAGTTCTACTCGTGATCTGGATTATGAGAATTATGAGAAACATGTGAATATACGAGAACTACCCATACCAAAAGTAAAGATATTCTGTATTCAGAAAATATACGGAAAATAAGCTCCAGGAATCCTTTAATATTTAATTTCATTATTAATTCTTACGGTTGATACTATATTCTTTCTCATACAAAGATCAGTTGAGTGACAGTAATGTATGACAGTTCTGACTGAGCCATTTTGCAAAATATTATTTTATCTTCCTACCCGAACCAACGTACATAGGGGTATAGTGCCATCAACAGACTTCACACGGTGCACTGTAGGAATTACTAAAAGGGTGCTGACAGTGTCCCTTCAGCCTCTACGTGCACTCACTTTTACTTTACCTCCATTCCTGCTTTCTTTCTTTAGTCTTGCTGTCCAACCTCTCAAACTACTACTTCTTTGGGCTGCTGTGAGGTTTTCTTCAAGTCATGGGTCATGCCACTAGACCCTTTGGCTTCATCTAATTTACTTTCTAAACTTTTCTATCCAGCTGTTCAACCACTCAAAACTCCTTCATTTAACTTTCTTTAGTTTTAGTGTTCAATGGGTTTTAAACCCAAATTCTAAGATTCCAGTCCAATTGAAGCTTGCTGCCTGAAACAGACTACTCTCTGCTGGAAGGGAGCACTTTCAGTGTTACTGGCTGAGGTTCCTGTAGTTCTCTGGTCATGCTTATTTCTTGGATAAAGTGACTGATTTGTGTTGGAGATCTTTACATAGGTTTACTGTACTATGATAGATTCACGTCAGCCGTGCATTTGATGTCTAGGCCCGTTACTTATGACTCTCCTAATTGGCTGTTGATAAGCCAATCACAGGACTGGAAACTCTCCTGAGATATACGTCTTTCAAAAATATCCCTCAGGAAAGGTGGAACATACATCCTGCCCATGTGAACTCTCAAGAGAGACAGTTTCCAGCCCTGTGATTGGCTTATCAACAGCCAGTCAGGAGCGTTGTAAGGGACGGGCCTAGTCATCAAATGCACGATTGATGTGAATCTACTATAGGACTTACATGAAGAGGATAACCCTTTTAAGTTCTTCACTGTTGCTCGCACCGCTACAGTCCAATCTGGTGATAGTATTCTTTAATAAACCTTGAGGGAAAAGGAGGGGGTTTATTACCTCTGCCAGGCGTAGATCCATTGGGTCTGACTTGGAAATAAAACTGAACATCTCCCTTAAAGCTGACTCCCTACTTCTCATGATAACAATTACCAGCAGAAGACTCATTGAAGACACTGAACAAAAGTGCTCCCTAGGGAATCCACCAACTCCTCACACTGCATAAAAAACTTAGAAACCACATGCAGTTTGTGTAGCACTGGTGGATATGGTCATATAAAAATATATTTGAAACTTCTATCTGGCCCAAAGACCAAGTGCACGTACATACATCATTGGTGGCTTGTATGTTTTTGTTCATCCGTACTTATGTTTTTTCACTTATCTATCATTTCTATATGTATATTAAATACTTAACTGATTAAAATTAATTATATTACCCGTTACATTTTTCACTAATATCTAACGTGTGTGTGAAAACGGGCTTTACTGCTGGACCTACTGTTAATATGGCTGTCTTCCTTGGAAACCAAAGAGTATATTTTATACAATGTACTAACTGCAATTATTTTCCACCTTTAGGCTAACATAAAATAGCTGTAAGTTTTAGAAGGCCTAAATAATTATAGTAGGCATCAAATTCGATGATCCACATTGCAATGTCAACGCTGCACACTTGGCGATTCAAACTAACGTTACCTTCAACTAGAAAGGATTCTCTTTCTCGCAGCACCGGAGTTATACCATCTCTATTGCTGCTAAGGAATTGTTGTGAAAAGATCAAATGCCATATGCTGCACCGCTTTCGACTGAAAATTACAGGCAATCGTTTCAAACACAATACTGAACAATCGAAGATAACCCACGGTCCTTTCAACTTTACTGCAAAAATATAATTCAAGTCTCTATCTGCACTTCATTCTTCTTGCTTCCTTGTGGGCTTGATCGCCTTTGCGTTTTCCTAACTACTGTTTATCTCTTGCATCTAAGATCTGTCCATATTTTTTCCACATCATTATTACATCTCAATGTACTGATTACTATGGTTGTGATTCTATTTAAAAAATGAAATTTTCTTGATTAACGGTCTTGACATTCTGGTTGAAATTAATGTTACACATTTCTATTGTTAGTTCTCTATTCTAGTGAGTCAGTGAGATAAATTTCAGTCATATGAGAGGAATGGTTGAAATATGAAAATTGTATGCAACGAAATATAAGCAAACAAAGGTTAGCATAAAAGAGAGAATTGGCTCAGAGCGTTTTAAGGTGGCCTGGCACATCGAATGAACAGGAAGAGATTTATGTTGACAACCACAGGAATTGTAGTGTAATGCTTAAGATAAAGATGAAGAAGAAGACTGAATTTACTTCATGTTCTTGATGAAAAGCCTCAGGCAGTGAAGAAGGAAATCTATACAGGTGATACAACGATCTCCCGTAAACAGTTCACAATTTTCCTGCTGATAATATAATATGCGAACAGCTGCTTTTGTTTTCAACTATTGTCTACTTTTTGCAGCTTTTGTTACAAGGCCATTTGTACCGGACAGAATTTTCAAGGACGCCCACAGTGTTTATTTACTGTTTTTCATTACCATGGCCCATTGTTACCACAATGTTGCTGTGTTGCTTAGGCATATGCTGCTGCTGTTGTTCTAACATCCAGTTCCGTTCTACGTGATGAACCTAACAAGAGTTGCCATAACAGCAGAAATTTTCTGGTTGCCAACGGTGGCAGGTAATTAAATTTTCAGGCACTTTCGGCTGTGTATGTGCATAGGCCTATGCTTTTGTAGTCAGTCGGCTGACTCCCGCCCCCGCCGTCTGTACTCCTGCACATTTTTTTTTTTTTTTCATCCATGGACTTGAAATAGGGGCACATGTGCCCTTCGTCAACACAGGTAAACAGGGAAAGAGAACAAAATTTAAGGATGAAATTGCAAGGGGAGTGAACTAGTACGAAATACTCTGAAACTTACTTGCTCAGTATATTTTAACAGAATCCGTAAAATAATTCAGCAACATCCACGTAAATTTGACTGACCATGATAAATGAAGACAGGAAGAGATGCACTAAAATGATGATGATAGTTCGTCGCACGAGAAAATTACAACAGAAACTAGCTGAAAGAAATACAAAGGTTACCGTTGGAAAAATCTCTGTATTAAGTGGTAATATTTGTTTGATGGTACTTATCTTCAATTCTCTGTTGGTATGCACCAAAAACTAAACATCTGGAGGGGGTGAAACGAACGATCTATGCATATTACCGAAGCGTATAATCCTTTGCCGACAAGGGCTGCTCGGCCAATCACAGCCCGGAAAAAGTGACGTAGAATGACATTATCTCCCTTTCTGCCAATCATCGGAGGAGGACGAATGACGTTGAAAAGTTTCGTATATTCCGGGAAACCCATTTAGTCGCATTCGCGCCTTTGGCTGTTTAAGAATAAATTTCACCACCCAGGAATATCAACTGTGGTTTTTTAAATTAAAGGCTAACTGCCATGTATTTTCCATTGCTAAATTAGAAAAATATAAATCGAATAATAAAATAATAACAGAAGATAAACTAATAGCCATAGCTGGTTGCTGAAGGAATTGTCATTTTGCGGTATAACATTATAGTCTGTGGTTAAACCACGGCTTAAACATGTATTTCAATTTTCGGAAGCTTACCTCTCGCTTGTCTCACGAAGTCGCAAAGGATTATGTGGGACACCTCTATCGTCTGATCTCAGTATGTCGCCTGCATATTTCGCCTCTCGCATAAGCCTGCGCTAAGGCAAGACCACCGAGAATAGAAGGCTTGTTCGATGTGACGTCATGATGTGATGACATCGACCCTGGTAGCTGGGTTGCCGTTTCGAGGAATTTCGTCTATTACAGTGTGGCTTTCTGGTGACATCTGGCAACCCTCCATGGCTTTTCCGACCACAGGCCACGGCACTGAAGAAAAAAATTCTTCACTTTGCCTTTTTATGTTTTATTATGAAAATAAAAATATAAAACATATCCTGCTTATTTATACAATTGAATTTTATTGAAATCCTTTATTTTTCTTCGTCAAAAATACTTTATATTAAGCTAGTGACGTGTAGTTTTCTAACATCATGGAAAATAATTCTACATCGGAAAATACGCATTCTAACCATTAAATCATAAATAAAGTAAAAAATCAGATGAACTGCCTATGGTATCACTGCTGAAAGCCAATGTTGTGAAGAAAAAACGGCATCACTACCTGGTAGTCCGGACCGAGTCTCCGACGCGACTGACTGGTGACTCACTTCCGACTCTCGTTCCCTTACATCACTTGGACACGAGGTATTTTCTTGGTTCCATTGTTTTATTTATGAACTGGAACATAAAACTTATATGGCATCATGAGGTAGCAAGCCATGGGTACATCTAGTGTCCTTTTTTGGACGAACTTACTGTGGTAAGCAGATAAACTCGGCGATAAGTTCACTGCAACAGGTATTACCTATTTTACTTTTCTCTCTGGATGACTTTCAACTGCAATATAAATACAATCTGCATTCTAGTTAGGAGTAGTCAGCAACAATGTCAGGTACAATATAAAGAAAGACTGGTTTAGCCTACATTGAATTTTAGTAGGAATTCATGTCAACCAATGCTTAACAGAGTCAAATGGGTATAGGCTAGCCTAAGTTAACCCTTAAACGCCAACTGGACGTATTTTATGTCAACATTTTTTGTCTCTCGGGTGCCGACTGGACGTATTTTACGTCGACATACAAAAGTTTTTTTAAAATTTGCGCAAAAATACTTATAGGCCTACCAGCCTAAAACTTCTGAATCACGCGCCTTGGGGAATGCTGGGAGTTCACGGATCGAGGTGTTGTTTTGTTTAGAAGCATGACCCAAGTGCGCATGCGCGAAATGCTTTCTTCTCGCTCCAGTCAGCATCAGCAGGGCATCGTCCGAGAGCGATCTTTTGTCGCAATCGAGTTTTCCTAAACTTGTGCGAGACTTTGAACATTTGTGTTGCTACAGGACGTTCGTAGAGATGTCTCAACGACGTGTGGACCGCGAAAAGCGCGTTTTACCTGTCGGAAGGGATCGTGTAAGACGTATTTTGGACTTAGATGCTGGCGAAGGACCAAGCACCCAACATGACCTCGCGCCTCAACGCCGTTCTGTGCGACCACGTGCGGATGAAAGTGGTTTAGGATCACAACGTGTGTCTCGTGTGCCTTTGGTAACCCCTAAGAAGCATCAGGGCATCCTTAAGGGCATTCGTAGGAATTTGGGAGGCCTCCAACCAAGGGACATAGACGAGTATCTCTCGGAGCTTGATCGGGAATATGTCGCAAGTCCTCATTTTGATGGCAGATGGTCATCGAGTGATGAGGACATCAGTCCCGATGTCAGTGAGGACGAATATATGCCCCCAATGTCCGTTTGAGGCTCACATCCCGAAAGTGAGCTCGAATTTAGTGGTTTCAGTGCCTATGAGGAGGGGGAGGATGGGGATATGGGGTCTAGTTTCATCGCGGATGATGATACTGAAAGCGAAGGCCTAAGTGAGGGTGATGGGCCAATGGGGGGGGGTAGTGTGCGAAATCGTACCCGCGCCTGTGCGCGCGCATGGGCACGTAGAAGGTCGGCTCGTCGCGCCAGCCAAGGTGAAGGCCGGTCATCCGAGAGTGACGAGGGGTGGACGGAGGACCCCACCCCTCCTAACATGCATCCATTCACGGCAACTCCTGGGCTCACCGTACCGGTACCCCTGACTGCTCTGGGGTTCATCCAGCTGTTCCTTACGCGGGAATTGCTGGAGTACCTGGTAGAAGAGACGGTGGACTACGCTCGGTACTGCTGGTATGAATTACGGACGACATTGTCGTATTATTGGCGGGGTTGCAACCTCATTGACATGGCGCATTTTTTGGGGCTCCACATTTATTTTGGTATGACACCTGCTGCTGACGTCAGGCAATATTGGAGGCGGAATTATTTTTTATGTACGCCCAATGTGCCTGGCGTTATGTCCCGTGATAATTTCCTGGCGTTGGACAGGTATTTCAACGCCTTTAACCGAAGGACCATACCCCAGAATAACAGTGATCGCCTCATCCTAATCCGCCCAGTGTTGGAATACATTCGTGAATGGTGTAGAAATCTGGTGGTTCCTGGAAAGAACCTTTCTTTGGATGAGGGGATGATGCCTTACAAAGGACGTCTGAGCATTACAGTGTATAACCCCAAGAAGCCGAAGAAATATGGAGTGAAATTTTTTTTTATTACCGAGTCCAACATTGGATACGTCGTAGACTTTTCAGTGTATTCTGGGGTCTTCTCCACGCTGCGTGACACTGTATTCAGTCTTATGGGACGTTTCCGTAACCAGGGATATCACCTGTTTATGGATAATTATTATAACTCGGTATCCCTGGCCCAGTAACTGTATGAAGCAGGTGTGCACGTCAGTGGTACCCTTCGGTTGGTGCATGGGGCCCCGATTTCCCTCAAGAGGTACGCTAGTCATCCGCAACACCTGGCAAGAGGAGAGACAGAGTGGCGGCGGAAGGGCGCTGTCTTCGTCATCTGTTGGAAGGGTGTCCGACTCGTCCCCATGATTACGACGAGTCATGAACCCATCCAAGAAGAGATCGTACAGCGGAAGAAGACATGTCAACAGGGCCGAGTTGTGTTTGAGGAGTTTCATATCGAGCGGCCTACCGTCATTGGGCACTACAACATGCACATGGGAGGAGTTGATCTCTTTGATCAGCTCATCCAGTATTATCCCTTTGCCAGGAGAACCAGGAGGTGGACACAGAAGCTCCTCAAATACATCCTTCAGTTGGCCTTCCAAAATGCCTACATACTGTACTGTGGGTAACGCGGTGACAATCTTCCGAGGTTGTCCCACATACAGTTCCTAGAGGTAGCCGGGAATGCCCTCATCAACTTCAATCCCGATGAGTGGCCTTCCATCACTGACCCCCTGCCCCGAGCTGCAGATCTGCCCCTAGCGGAAAGGGCAGATAGGAGGGCCAACTTCGGTCGACATGCCTCCGCCCCTGCTGCCGCCGCCCCTGCTGCCACCACCCCTGCTGACGACGCCCCTGCTGACGACGCCCCTGCTGCAGCTGCCCCTGCTGACGACACCCCTGCTGACGACGCCCCTGCTGACGACGCCCTTGCTGTCGACGCCCCTGCTGCCGACGCCCCTCTTGCTGCCGGCCCCGGCATCACCGCTTCTTGTCGGGTAGTGGACCCTGTGTGTCGGCTGCAGCCAGGGGATCACACACTGGAGGCCCTAGAAGGGCGCAGGCAGAAACGGTGCCGGGTGTGCCATATGAATGGCAGAAGGAGAGACACCCGGTTCTTCTGTCGTGCCTGCAAAATTGCTCTTTGCAGGATAGGGGACTGTGACCGTAAATACCACACTACAGTCATGTTTTGGAGTGTGCCCAATAAACCGACAGCGGAGGGCGCACGGGGCCGCCGGGCCCATCAGCAGTAAGGGCGCGCGTCTCCCTCCTCCACCTGTACCTCGTCATGTCGAGAGGAAAAAAATGCAAGACGCTTCAATGGAGGAGGGAGAAAACAAGAATAGAATGAAGAGTCAGGATTACGAGTGAGTATTCTGCATTTATTTTATATATATTTTTATATTTATTACAAGTTTTTATATATCCGTATCTGTGCATGATAAAATAATAATAAGACATTTCATTGTATGCGAAAAGAAAAGTGTCACCTGCATTCCTTTTATTCATGTATTCGTACCAGAATCGAAAATGTATAGATAATTATATATATATGTTATATATATATATATAGATATATATATATATATATATATATATATATATATATATATATATATATGTGGAATTGTTATTCTAAAATTAATATTAATAATACTTACCTGTATAATTTATCTAGCCCTAAATCCCCAAAAACCGCACCAAAATTTACCACATTGGCAACCCTGTTACCTCCTATTCTGTCCGCCAGTTGGCAACACTGTTGTTGACAGATACGAAAACCTTCCCTCAAATCAGTTGTGATAGGCAGATCGTGGTAGGATGGGTGGGACTAGATAAATTATACAGGTAAGTATTATTAATATTAATTTTAGAATAAAAATTCCATATTAATAAACATTACCTTAATATAATTTATCTAGCCCGATTAACCACATTGAAAAGGAGGAGGGAATCTGAATACAATTTCCCCTTCGGGACAGAATAGAAGAAAACAAACAAAGAAATATATATCATAGGCAGTCAAAACTCAACCCAAGGTCAAAGATACTAACAACTCAAAGTCTCCTACCATAATGCCACCAAACTGCGGTAGCACAGGACAAGGAGTAAGTGCATAGTCAGTCCGTCTGTACTAAAGTCAGGTGACCGACCAGGTGACCAGTCAGACGAATTGCGGACAGCAAGGCTGCACGCTGAAGACTATCAAGCACTATTCTTTCCCTAAAGGATGAGTGTCTGGACTGTCTGGGCGATTCAAAGCTAAGCAAACCTTGGGGGTGTATCAACGCAACCCGACGTCGCCAGCAACGAATCGGCTCATGAGCAACTCCTAACTCGAGCTTTCTGGTGCCAAGAGAAAGGAGCGCGGAGCAAAAAGGCAATTCAGTCCCGAAGGACGAATGCCTGACAGTCCAACCTGGTCTCATGTTACACGATCATCGGGGGTGTATCAACGCAACCGACTTCGTCAACAAGAAACTCAGGGCTACTAAATGTCGCCTGATCTCACACGAGTGTCTGACTCTGAGAAAACAGGTGAGACAAAAAGTAGATGGTGAGCGAGTCACCAGATGACAGCAGACGATCCATCGACTAATTCCCTGTCCAGGACAGTGGAAGAAGCAGGAGTCGTCAGGACAAGCGAACCAGTGGCTAGTCCTAGGTCAGCATCGACTCTGGGAGAAGCGTAGTCGCCAGTGCCGACAACTCAGTGGCTGGAACCATTTCACACTGACAATGGAAGCAGCATGAGTTGCCAAGCAGTCAGTCCTTGTCATCAACAACACCTAAATACCAAACTGCCTAATTCCCATTATAACTACGTCAAAAACTGCCATGGGTTAAAATACAAAAACAAAAAAAATATATACAACAAAACAAAACTTAATGAATAATATACAGGTAGCAACCAAACATAACACAGGAAGACTACCTAATTCTCCTGTCTGACGACCTGTCCTGCCATCACCAACGGGCCCAAAGAACGAAGGTCGCCTAGAACTAGAGAAATATCCCTCAAGTAAAAAGAGGCAAAAACAGAATTAGAACGCCAAGTCGCCGCCTCAAGCACCTTGGCGACTGAGACGTTCTTCTATAAAAAGCTACTGATGTAGCAACTGCTCTAATACTGTGTGCTCTCGGCGTCTGGTCTTCCCCAGCAGCCGAACCACCAGTTTTAACGATCAGATCTCTGAGAAAAAAGGATACACCATTCTTTGAAATAGGTCTCTTGACATTTCGGGGTGAAACAAACAGATGACGGGGACGACCCTGAATGTCCTTCGTGCGGCGTAAATAACATGAGAGCGCCCTAACAGGGCAAAGAACTAATTCCTCATTTAAATTACCAACAAAGTCGACCAGCGACTTCAGTACGAAAGACCTGGGAATGGGATTATCAGACGATTCAGTCTTTGCGACAAATTCAGGAAGGTATGACAAAATCATGTCTTGTCCAGATCTGGCAACCAGAAAAGAGAGTGCTTGCAGTTCACCCACCCTCTTGGCTGTAGCCAGTGAGACAAGGAAGAGTGTCTTAGAAGAGAGGTCCCTAAATTTGGCAGAATTCAGAGGCTCAAACGGAGGGAACCTTAAGGCTTGAAGGACTTTGTTAACGTCCCATGTCGGAGGCGAACACTGCGGCCTGGGTCGAGATAGGGAAAAAGATCGAAGTAAATCTCTAATGACATAAGATGAAGAGATCTCAGGGAGCCTTGCCTTAAAAACATAGGAACGCATAGACCTATAACCCTTAATGCACGAAGGTGACAGGGCCCTGTCATGATGTAAATGAACTAAAAACTCCGCTACTTTCGGTAAGGAAGGTCTAGAAATTGAATGTCCTTGAGACTTACACACCAAACGTCTGTAAACCGACCATTTAGCCTGATAATTTACTCTGGTTGATTGCCGTCTGGCAAGAGCCAACTGTCGCGCCACTCTGGAGGAGAACCCTTCGTGCTTGGAGAACCTCCTGACAGTCTCCAGGCATGAAGATGAAGCATGTGGAGCCTCTGATGGAACCGATGAAAATGGGGTTGTTTGAGAAGATCTGGTCTCTCTGGCAGGCGAATGGGGGGTTCCACCAGTGCTTCCAGAAGGTCGGGAAACCACTCCTTCTGTGGCCAGAAGGGGGCGATCAAGGTGAGATCCAGACGCTTGGTTGCCCTCACTTTGTTGAGGACTGACCTTACCAGAGAGAACGGAGGAAAAGCATAGGCTTGAAGTCCCTCCCAGTCCTGCAAAAGAGAGTCTGTCCCGGCACTCTGAGGAGTCTGGTAAGGGGCGAAGAATATCTGGCACCAAAAATTCAGTGGGGTGGCAAACAGATCGACTGTGACAGGCCATTTCTTCCTGAGGCTGTCGAAGACTTCCTGGCAAAGTGTCCACTCCGACCCTTGAACTTCGTTCAGTCTCGACAAGGCGTCTGCTAAGACGTTGTGATGGCCCAGGATAAACTGAGGGACCAACGTAATCCCCCTGTCTTCTGCCCAACACGGATTGATCCGGGCTTCTTGAGTGAGAAGATCCGACTTTGTGCCGCCTTGGTTTCTCAAGTACGAGACTGCTGTGGTGTTGTCGACAAAGATCGCGACAACCGACTCCAACAGTTGTTCCTGAAATGAAAGAAGGCCTAGGTACACTGCCCTCAGTTCCCTCCAATTTATTGACATGATCCTCTCCTCCTCTAACCAAAGGCCCGAAGCGGCTTCGGAGCCCAGGTGTGCGCCCCAACCTTGATCCGAGGCGTCTGACCAAAACATTAGGTCCGGAGGAACCGAAAGAAGAGATGTCCCTGACTTGAGGCGGTGAACTTGCATCCACCAACGGAGATCCTTCCGACATTGTGGAGAAGAGGCGACTATCGTGTCCTTGGACACGAAATCCCATGACTGGCGAAGTGTCGACTGAAGGGACCTCATTCTGAGACGACCTCCGGGAACCAGTTGGATGAGGGATGACAAATGGCCCAGGAGAGACCTCCAAAGAGAAACTGGCTGCGTTACGGAGGACAAAAATTCTTCGATCAGACTCAGAAGCTTGTCTATCCGTTTCTGAGCGGGAGAAGCCCTCAAAATCTGGGAATTCAACAATCCCAGATAAGTCATGATCTGGCAAGGGATTAGATTGGACTTGTCGAAGTTGACACGAATGCCCAACTCGACACAAAGAGACAGAACTATCTCCCTCGACCGGAGACATTTCTCTAGAGATTCGGCCTGGACTAGCCAATCGTCCAGATACCGAAGCATCCTTACAGTTAACTGATGCAGAATAGCTGAAACAGGAGCCATCACCCGAGAAAAGACCTGTGGAGCAGTGGTGAGGCCGAAACAAAGGGTCTTGAACTGGAAAACTCCCGAGTCCGTGAAAAACCGAAGGTAAGTCTGCTTCTTGGATGGATGGGGATTTGCAGATAAGCATCCTGCAGATCGATGGAAATCATCCAGTCCCCCCTCCTGACGGATGAAAGAACAGTCTGGACCGTCTCCATCCTGAACTTGGACTTTAGAATGAACTTGTTCAAAACCGTAAGATCTATGATGGGGCGCCAGGCACCCGAGGCCTTTAGAACTACAAACATCCGAGAGTAAAACCCGGGAGAAGGAGGAGCTCGCTCTATGGCATCCTTCTCCAAGAGGGCCGAAAGCTCCTTCTCCAAGGCTTGACCCCTGATTGAGTGAGGGGAATAACTGCTGAACTCGAGAGGATGATTGGAAAGTGGAGGTCTGGAAACAAAAGGGATCTCGTAACCTTCCTTCAGGACCTCCACCACCCAAGCATCCACCGCTCTCCCCTTCCAAGCTGACCAATGGCGGGAGAGACAAGCTCCTACTGTGGTCTCCAGGCGAGGTGATGACTCCTACTTCCGAAAATTCTTACGCAGAGACAAGGAAGAAGAAGAAGAAGAAGAAGAAGGTCCTCCTGGAGGTTGAGCTCTTTCTCTGCCCTTAGAGCCACGCCAAGAACCTCTTCCGCGTTTCAAAGGGTGAGCACCAGAGGATGAAGAAGAGGCACCAGCAACCTGAGATGTACTCTGGAAAAAGAGCCAGAAGGAGGTTGTTGGGCTGGAGCAGAAGGTACAGATCTGGTCCTAAACTTACGCTTACTCCTTGAAGGAACGGGAGGAAGACCAGAGGAAAAAGCTCTTGATAAGGCCCAGTGAGCTTGGGAAGAGGCATCACCTTGATGTTCCTTCAAAACCTCAGAAAGCACAGAAATATCGAAAAGGAAATCGCCAAAAGGAGAAGAGGACAACAGACGGGTTCTCTGAATCTCCAATACAGAGGAGGGTAACTGCGACAAATACAGGTTACGCCTTAGAGAAACAAGAAAGGCCTGCATTGAAGCAGCAAGCTCGTTCTGATGTACAGAAGCGATTGAAATGGATGAGCAGAATTTCTCAAAAAGAGGAGCATCAGGAGGAACAAACCCGGAGTCCTTGATATACATTAAAAGCCCTCCGAGGACCCACATATTGAAGGATTGAGCTTCTTGTAAGGAGCTCATAACAGACTCCATAGCAATAAAATCTTCAATTGAGACAGAGACCGAAGCCTTAGAAGGCAAGGGTTGACTTGAAAGTCGGACAAAATCAGGATTTGGCTTGGGGGGTCGAGAGAATGAAGAATCATCCGCCACCTGGTAAACTCCTCTCCGGTGTCGTAGAAGAGAGAGAGCTTCCTCTTCCTGCCCGCATCACCTTCGAAAGTTTAGCGGCAACGTCCGCCCTCACTCTCGCGAACCTCTGGGCAAAGGGAAAACGTCAAAATTCCCGTGACCGGGAAGGACCGTCAAGAAAAATCCCTTCTGTAATACAACGAGGCGGAGGCTGCTTCTGCTCTTTAGGCCTTGCCTGAGGAAGAAAACTCAAAATTAAATCAAAAAGTTTCTTGAATTCTACATCATGACATCCATTCGAGGAAACATCAATATCACACGAATCCGCGTCATCATCATCATCATCGTCAGATCCTAACTTAGAAACTTCCCCTGAAGTAAAATCCTGACGACTAGCTATCTTCGGTCTGACACTAATATCCCTCCCCCCTTCTCCTAAATAAGCGCCCTTTGGCACTGTTACGGGACTAACAGGGGACACGTTGGGTAAAGATTCGTTAGGCACCTGCCCAGACCAGATCCCCCCTAGGCCTTCGCCACGACGGGGTTCACAAGCCGGGGTATCTGTCGCACGGTTACCCATGGTGCTGTCGACAGGTACCTGACGAGGAGCTGAAAATGAATCTAAAAGTGTGTTAGACATTCTAGTAAAGGCTTCTTGAAAATTCTCTGACAGATTGTTAAACTTAGCTGAAATATCTCTATCTAGACTAAGCTGTAATTTCTTAAAATTCTGTTTCCAGGTAGTTTCCATTGCCAAAATCTTTGAATCCACATCAGAAATAACTTCACTAATTACCGGTTGTACAGGGGGCAAAGCATCAATTAATTCGGAATCGGAGTCGTACGATACCGAAACCGAAGAGCCAGAACCATGAGCGCCCAAGTCAAAGAATTTGTTAGATACAGTTCTAGCAATCGATTTCTTTTTCTCCTTAACCGATCTTTTACGCTGCAAGATTGTTTGGCGTTTCATATAAGCAGTCATATCCTCGTCAGACCAGGGCTTACATACGTCACAACGAGAAGTCAAGTCACAAACCTGTCCACGACAAGAGCTACAAATGTCATGGGGTTCATACTCCCTGCTACTCATCCTTGTCCCACAAACCGGGCAGTTCCTGATGTTGCTGGCAGAAGGAAGCATCGTAATTTCTTGGTAATCCATTGTAGAATTGGACAGGTCAGTAGTTCCGGGTCGCGCAAAAGTTCGTAATTTAAGATAAGAACCACAACAGAAATCAAAGTTAATTCACTATTTCGTGATGTAATGCGTGAGTGGTAATTCATATAAAGTCTCATTTAACAAATAATGAAAGCTTTAAAGGCACAAAAATGTTTAAGGAAATTTATAAAGAGCGGCCGTGATGTAAACAACACGGCCGCTCGTTAACAACTGATTTGAGGGAAAGTTTTCGTATCTGTCAACGACTGTGTTGCCAACTAGCGGAGAGAATAGGAGGTAACAGGGTTGCCAATGTGGTAAATTTTGGTGCGGTTTTTGGGGATTTAGGGCTATATATATATTAAGGTAATGTTTATATATATATATATATATATATATATATATATATATATATATATATATAATGTGTGTGTATATTATAAATATATATATATTAGTATATATATATAGATATATATATATATATATATATATATATATATATATATATATATAGATATATGTATAATGTATATAATATATATATGTAAGTATATATATATATATATATATATAGTATATATATATATATATATATATAAATATATATATATTATATTATATATATTTTTGGGTAATTTTTGCAAGGGCAAATTAACATAACAGTCTAGTAATATTCAATCATTTATCTTCACTTTAAAACAAATTGGAAATCTCTAGAACAATATTTAGATTTATGGTGAATTTTTGAAAAAAACCATTTTATTCCCTCCGCGCACTGATTCTCGGCCGAAAATCTCCGAAATGCGTAGGTCACATTCTCTTAATATTTGTGCCTTTTCATATTAGGCTCTTTATAGAGTTTTATATATGAAAATGTGCGCAACAACATGCAGAATACAAAAAAAAATATTTGAAGGTTGTAGCATTTCTCATTTTTGAAATATTTGCATAAAAAGTACGATAAATAGGAAAAAACTACGATCGGTCAACTTTGACTCAACCGAAATGGTCGAAAAATGCATTTGTAACATAAAAATCTTACAGTCTAGTAACATTCAATCAATCATTTATCTTCACTTTAAAACAAATTGGAAGTCTCTAGAACAATATTTAGATTTATGGTGAATTTTTGAAAAAAACTATTTTATTCCCTCCGCTCGCAGATTCTCGGCTGAAAATCTCCGAAATGTGTAGGTCACATTCTCCTAATATTTGTACCTTTTCATATTAGGCTTTTTATAGAGTTTTATATATGAAAATGTGCGCAACAAACATGCAGAAATACAAAAAAACAATATTTGAAGGTTTGTAGCATTTCTCATTTTTGAAATATTTGCAATAAAAGTACGATAAATAGGAAAAAAACTACGATCGGTCAACTTGACTCAACCGAAATGGTCGAAAAATGCATTTGTAACATAAAAATCTTACAGTCTAGTAACATTCAACTCATCATTTTATCTTCACTTTAAAACAAATTGGAAGTCTCCTAGAACAATATTTTAGATTTATGGTGAATTTTTGAAAAAAAACTATTTTTATTCCTCCGCGCGCAGATTCTCGGCTGAAAATCTCCGAAATGTGTAGGTCACATTCTCCTAATATTTGTACCTTTTCATATTAGGCTTTTTATAGAGTTTTATATATGAAAATGTGCGCAACAACATGCAGAATACAACAAAAAAATATTTGAAGGTTGTAGCATTTCTCATTTTTGAAATATTTGCATAAAAAGTAAGATAAATAGGAAAAAACTACGATCGGTCAACTTTGACTCAACCGAAATGGTAAAAAAACGTATTTGTAACATAAAAATCTTACAGACTAGTAACATTCAATCATTTATCCTCACTTTAAAACAAATTGGAAGTCTCTAGAACAATATTTAGATTTATGGTGAATTTTTGAAAAAAACTATTTTCTTCCCTCCGCACGCCGATTCTCGGCCAAAAATCTCCGAAGTGCGTAGGTCACATTCTCCTAATGTTTGTGCCTTTTCATATTAGGCTTTTTATAGAGTTTCATATATGAAAATGTGCGCAAAAACATGCAAAATAAAAAACATAAAAATTTGAAGGTTGTAGCATTTCTCATTTTTGAAATATTTGCATAAAAATTAAGATAAATAGGAAAAAAACTACGATCGGTCAAATTTGACTCAACCGAAATGGTCAAAAAACGCATTTGTAACATAAAAATCTTACAGTATAGTAATATTCAATCATTTATCTTAACTTTAAAACAAATTGGAAGTCTCTATAACAATATTTAGATTTATGGTGAATTTTTGAAAAAACTATTTTCTTCCCTCCGCGCGCCGATTCTCGGCCGAAAATCTCCGAAATGCGTAGGTCGCATTCTCCTAATATTTGTGCCTTTTCTATTAGGCTTTTTATAGAGTTTTATATATGAAAATGTGCACAACAACATGCAGAATACAAAAAAAAAATATTTGAAGTTGTAGCATATCTTATTTTTGAAATATTTTTGCATAAAAAGTACGATAAATAGGAAAAAAACTACAATCGGTCAACTTTGACTCAAACCGAAATGGTCGAAAAACGCATTTGTAACATAAAAATCTTACAGTCTAGTAATATTCAACCATTTATCTTCGCTTTAAAACAAATTGGAAGTCTCTAGAATAATATTTAGATTTATGGTGAATTTTTGAAAATAACTATTTTTCTTCCCTCCGCGCGCCGATTCTCGGCAGCGAATATCCGAAAGGCACAGGTCACATTCTCCTAATATTTGTGCCTTTTCATATTAGGCTTTTTACAGAGTTTCATATATAAAAATGTGCGCAAAAAACATGCAAAATACAAAAAAAAATATTTGAAGGTTGTAGCATTTCTCATTTTTGAAATATTTGCATAAAAAGTAAGATAAATAGGAAAAAAACTACGATCGGTTAACTTTGACTCAACCAAAATGGTCGAAAAACGCATTTGTAACATAAAAATCTTACAGTCTAGTAATATTCAACCATTTATCTACACTTTAAAACAAATTGGAAGTCTCTATAACAATATTTAGATTTATGGTGAATTTTTGAAAAAAACTATTTTCTTCCCTCCGCGCGCCGATTCTCTGCAGCGAATCTCCGAAATGCGTAGGTCACATTCTCCTAATATTTGTGCCTTTTCATATTAGGCTTTTTTTAGAGTTTCATATATGAAAATGTGCGCAAAAACATGCAAAATACAACAAAAAATATTTGTAGGTTGTAGCATTTCTCATTTTTGAAATCTTTGCATATAAAAAAATATTTATAAAAAAATTTCGACATTTGGTCAACTTTAACTCGTTCGAAATGGTCAAAAACTGCAATTGTTAGCTAAAACTCTTACAGTATCGTAATATTCCATCATTTAACTTCATCTTGAAACAAATTTGAAGTCTCTATAACAATATTTCGATTTATGGTGAATTTAAAAAAAAATTAAGATACGTAGATTGTGTGTGAACTGAACACTTTTGACACAGTAACCTCTGAAACAAAGGTATTTACATAAATGTATCCATTAAATTATAATAAAAAAAAACTACTTGAATCCTTTATCATAACCACAAATCATCACATTTGATTATAACTCAAAGTTGGGCAGGTGGTTCAAATGCAGGTTGGTGTAGGTCTACCATAAATTCTTCCTTCATGTGGACCCCAGCTTGGAGACGCACGTCCAACTGTGGCTAAAAAACAAAACGTTTTGTTCCTTGCCCGTCCAGTCCGGTAACGCACCTGACGTCAATCACGCTTATACACCGTGTTTAGGTTTGTTTTGTTTGTTTGTTTGGTGTTTTTTCGATGCATGGAACCAGTGGTTATTCAGCAACGGGACAAACGGCTTTACGTAACTTCTGAACCACATTGAGAGTGAACTTCTATCACCAGAAATACACATCTTCACCCTCAGTGGAACACCCGAGAACCGAACTCGCGGCCATTGAGGTGGCACACCAACACCATAACCGACCACGCCACTAAGGCGCTTAAATTAAGGCAGGTTTACAATGGAATAGTTCACTGGCGCCAGTAACTAGCGGCAAGTAAACTTTCCAGGATAGTACTTTAGTTCGTGAATTAGCAAACAAAGATCCTTCAGAATATAGGAAGCATATGAGAATGAGCCAAGAGAAATTTGAAGAACTGCTACGTCTAGTAGAGCCTACCATCTCTAAGAAGGATACCACGACGAGGAATGCATTACCAGCCAGAGTAAAACTTGAAATAACATAACGGTTCTTGGCATCTGGGGACAGCCTTGCATCACTCTCATATTTCTTCAGAGTTCCAGTCTCTACTATTAAATGACTGATCAAAACACTGATATTTCATTTCACTCCAAGCTATTTGTTGCTTCATGGGTATTTTATAGAGTATGATTTTCAAACTCGCACAAAAAAAGAAAACAAAAAACTTACCAAATTTGTTGATGAGGCTCGGCTTATTGTTACATCCCGTAAGAATGAATCGGTTCTCTTAAACCAAGACAGTCGAGGATGATAAATATCCTCTACTCATGCTCCACATTTCTTAGATTTTTCCACTTTTATGAACTCCTGCCTATAAACACACTTCTGAGTTTTGATTTTCTTTCTTAAAAAATCAAGGTTGGGAATGTTTACTTCCAATTCAATCAGAGCATCTCTTATTTCTTGAAGAGCTACATCCCGCTTATTACGATTCATGTAATCGTTATGTCTAATGTTCCACAAACATTCAAATTCCTGGTATTTATCCAAAAACTTCATTATATCCTCGATATTCCACTTCTCTGACATGATGATCCTTCTGAAGGCAAGTGACAACTGGGAAAGTTTGCTTTTGCACGGGGATAGTTACTGGCGCCAGTAGCTCAAGTGTCCGGATAGTGGCCAGTAAAGTAGCCGGGATTTCAACTCTACTTGCCACTATATCCTGGATAGTAAACTCTCCAGGACAGTTTACTAACTTTGCCTTTGCACAGGGATAGATTGCTGCCGCCAGTAAACTATCCCCGTGTAAACGAGCCTTCAGGTGACAATTCCCAACTCCTCGCTTAGCCAATCACGGATTGAGAGAGACTTCAGACATTATTACCGTGAATATTATCAGTACAGAGTTTTGCTACTTTCAATTTTCATATTTAGCCTTCTGGACCTGACTGCTTTACATAACCACCTGAGGTCCCTAGTTAGAATTTAATTATATGTAATCTGATAAGACTAATTATTATGATTTTTAACGTTTGTTTTCTATCTACTATTCTCAATATTATTGCTCTTAAAATATTGCCATTATTATGAATACTATCTTTCTATTTATTCAGCAACACACTGTGTGGATATTGCCGTTGTATAATTTTTATCATGTTATCTCGTGTATCTAGATTTTGTATTTTATAGTCTGTACTGTATATTCCATGTATATCTAACAGGGAAAATCCCTAACGAGGTCAAATGACATTCGTTTAAACAAAACGAAACAAAACATCTAATTGGTAACATAACCTACCATTGGGGTTGGCTGAAAGTCAAACTAGGCTAAGGTAAACTCTCGTGGTTATAAAAATATACTTTTTATTTCCCAAAATTAGCTAACATGAAAATGGAATAAAATTAATAAACCCGACTCAAAAAGAAATGTTAAACTATCATATTCCTCTCAAAATCATATTTAAGTAAGTACCCCGCTCTTCCCCTAGGTATCCAAACATTCATAGTTTATTAATAGTCAAAATCAGTCAGAGAAACCCATAGGTGACTTCGAATCCATCTGAAATGAAGAGACCATAATTATGACACCATAGAAATATTAAAGTTCGTCAATAATGAATGTGTGCCGCACCTCACTTCCCTTTCTCTAGACTCGAGTAATTGTTACTTCAAATGTTAACTTTTCAAAGTTCATTTTTACGGTACCTTGTCCGACGGACTCGCAACACCTCTTCTGTGGGGTGTTACACACACTATCAAGTTCCACGCTGGACGGGTGGTTTTCGAGCTTGGCTGCCAATCCGGTGGTCCGAAGTTCGATTCCCTGCTCTGCCAACGCGGAATCAGATGAATTTATTTCTGGTGTTAGAGATTCATTTCTCGATAGTGTGTGGTTTGGATCCCACAATAAACTGTAGGTCCAATTGGTTCCTAGCCACATAAAAATATCTAATCCTTCGGACCAGCCCTAGGAGACTGTTAATCAGCTCAGTGGTCTGGTTAAACTAAGATATACTTAACTTTTTTTTCCACACTCTATCAATCAAAATTTTGCAACTTGCTACAGATTATGTCATTTCCTGTTCATTACGAATACACACACTCACCGATTGGCACATGAGGCATACACACTACATACATGAAACTCGTGATCCTTGAAGCGTGTCACTGACCACAAAGGTACACTGGTAAGCTATCCTGTTTGTTTTTTCATTTTAGCATCTTCGAGGAATCCAGCGTTTTGCATCTGTCTCTAGCTGGCAAGAGCTAAGGTTAACAACCCGATTATTGTTGGAGCCTTTAAGATATATGACCTTGGGCTGAAATAAAATCTATTATTATTATTATTTAAGTAGAAGCCCCTCTTTCAAGCAGGTTCTATTGAAGGAGATTGCTTATAGAAATTCTTCTCTATTCTTCTTATTACGGCTTTTCAGTGTTACATAGATTGGAGAGTAACGTGCCCTTCCCTATTCCTCCCATAGGCACGTTACTTGCCATTCTATGTAACATTGAAAAAGCCGTAGTTAGAAGAATGGAAAAGAATTTCTATAGAATCAATGCAGC
This sequence comes from Macrobrachium nipponense, assembly GCF_015104395.2. NCBI lineage: Eukaryota > Metazoa > Arthropoda > Malacostraca > Decapoda > Palaemonidae > Macrobrachium > Macrobrachium nipponense. Next base: position 95,838,273 of record NC_087200.1, on the reverse strand, counting down.
TGAAGCAGCAATTTCCTTCAATAGAACATATTATTATTATTATTATTATTATCATTAAAAATCTGACGTCAGTGTCGGCATACTGAACATTTTGAGATTAAAAAGTATCCATATTATAGAAAGGTCTTATCAAGTGCATTATCATGAGGAATTCAGTATCTACATATAAGGTGAGTAAGATCAAATGTAGAGTGCTATAAAACACCATAAGAGATAATTTATGCTGAGTGTTGAATTTTTAGATATAGTACTAAGGAAAAGGTAAGCTTGGAGTGGCCCACTTTTGAAGGTTCCTATGCGCTCTTGTGCAACTGAGATACATGTATAATTGAACCGCTAGAGATGTTTTACTGATGAGCCTATAGGTCCGATTCCAACCTTGGGGAACTTAAGTATTATATGGAATTACGTCTCTATACAAGAAGTTAGGGAAGACTGCCCGGAGATTCACACTCCTTCAGGGGGGGATGTGAAAGATGAGAAAGTGTAATGGGCTAGTGAATTTCAATTGAAGCCACAGAAGGTAGAATCATTGCAGTTATAAATGGGCATTTTTGCAACCAGCCCTGATCCTTACAATGGCAGAGCTCAAGGTGGTGCAAAAGTAGGTTGACAGTAGAATAAAACAATGCACGGACTTTGTGAGTTACGTGCTACACTACAGATAATGCAGAAGGACTATTGCTTCGATTTACATTTCTAACATTGATTTTATACTGTGGTGAAATTATATCCTCCGATTGCTCAAAATAGTCCACAGCGCATAATTTTCTTTAAGAAGGCAACAACGGTAGGAATTATAGGCACTGGAATTTTATTAGGAATTTTAGGCACTGGAATTTTATTACAAACCAGAAATCAATTTGTATTTACCCTAAATCTCGTTGGTAGTCACCAAACGCAGATACGAGAACTAACCTAGCATTTTTATAACTCCTATACACATTTGGCCAAACATGCAAATTAACTTATATAAGATACTTAGCTGGTTTGTCGTCTTCAGGAAGATAAGTACACTTAATTACATAGTATAACCAATACAGAATAGCAGCGCTCACCACTATTGGGATCCAAGAATGTCCCCTTAAATTGCCATGTGTACACAGTAACCCAGACAGCCGCACATTACCCCAACATTAAGGCATTTGCGAAATACAGGCGAAAAAATATCACTTGTAATTAAAAATAATTAATAATCATTAATTAGTAAATCACAAAATCTAAAGTAAAGTTAATGATAAAGAAATTAACACCTTTTCTTTTAATGGAAATGAAAATTAAATGTGTCATTTTATGACATTCTCGGGCCAAGCCCAAAAAAAAATTAAGCAACAAACAAGGGTGATTTCTCACATAAGAATTAAATTTAACTTACAGAGGTCCTTGTTTTATGAGCTCCCTCCTCTCCAGTGTAGCTCTAGTTTTGCTAGCACGTTGAAGACGTGTTTCAATCATTTGACCAGGGGGATGAGGCATTTCAGAACTAGGAACATCAGTGTTCACATTATCATCAAGATTACCTAAAAGTTCCTCATTCACTGGTTCACTAACCTCTAAAGGTACAAGCTTTTCAACTGTTCGTGTACTGACATGACCTTTGCAGTACACATCTACAGAATGTATGACTCCTTCTGAATCAGGTCGAAGTTCAACAATTCTACCTAAATCCACTCACTTCTTGGAGATTCAACTTGGACCAAAACAACATTCCCAACTTTAAGATTATTCAATTCCCTAGCTCTAACAGAACCATAATGACGTTCTCTTAAGGAAATTATATATTCATTCTTCCAGACCTTCTCAAACTTGGAAATGATACAAGACAATAAGGAAAATTGCTTATTCAATTGATCGTGGTCCATGTAAGTAGGCTCAGATTCATCCGCTAAAACTACTGGTGGCATACTTCAATCGATCTGCCATATAGGAGATGTGAAGGTGACAAGGGTTCTGGAGACATCCTATCACTGTTGATATAGGTGAGCGGTCTTATTATTAACACAAGATTGAATCTCAACAACCACAGTCTAAAGTTCATCTAAACTGACTCTCTTATGATACAAAACCTTTCGCAAACAATTCTTAACAACCTTAATCATCCTCTCATAGAAGCCACCTTGCTAAGGTGTCTGGGAGTGATGAATTTCCAAACAATACCATGATTTCTAAAATTCTCGTATTTGAGGATCACTACATATTTCCTCAAGAAACTTGGCAGTTGCTTTAAAGTTTGTCCCATTATCTGAAATTATTTGTTTGGGAACAGACCAGTTGCCACAAAACTGACAAAAAATAAATAAGAATGATTCTGCTGTCATATCTGAAGCCACATCTAGGTGAACTGCTCTTGTAGCTGTACAAGTAAACAAGCAGATATAAACCTTCCTTGGCTCATTATCTTCAGTCTTTGTAATGACAATAGGTCCAGAATAATCAACACCTACATTCTCAAATGGTCTGTTCAAAACAACTCTATGTAAAGGTAAAGAAGGGGGAACAGGGTTTACCTTCAACTTTCCTACAGAGAACACATTTTCTAAACACTTTGTGTACTGCTTGCCTTCCCTTGGGAATCCAAAGTTGTCGACGAATAGTAGCAAGAGTTTCCTGTACTCCTCCATGTAAATTATACCTGTGCCTTTAAAATGAAAAGGTTAGTTAAATGTTCTCCTGGTGGAACTAGTACATGGTATTTGGAATTCACAGCAATCTCAGCATGCTGGAGGTGACCTCTTGACCTCATCAGTCCGATGGTGGATCAAAATACAAACCTAAGTCCTTAATCAAATCAGAACATTCCACAGACAAGCTATGTGGTTTCTGCAAAAGATCATACAAGCTCTTAAATTCAATAGGATCAGGATTCACAGAATAAAACAGCCAAGAAAGTTTCTTTAAACTTAGTAAGTTGATAATATCTCAGCCAATAAACTGCTGGATCTGGTAAAGTTATCTTTGACACTCGATTTGGTGATATCTTGAGTAAAAAATTTTTCCAGAAACTGAAATACATATTTCGTTATCATGAAAATCTTCTCCAGAGAAGAACATTCTCTAACTTCAAACAAACATTCAACCTTAACTGGATCAATTTGTCTTTCCACTGTTATCTCATAAACTAAAACTTCATCCTTTTGACTTGGCCCCAAACTTTTAAAGAATTTGACACTAAGTCTTCAACTTCAACTTCACGAGTCACTAAGTCAGCAGGATTTTCTCCAGTAGATAAATGAAATATTTGATAATTAGCTGACACTTCTCTGATCTCAGCCACCCTGTTCTTGACATAAGTAATTTTGCAATTATCATTTCTGACCCATTGAATAGCAGCCTCATTATCAGACCAAACCACAGTTCTTGAAATGTTAATATCACTTAAAATTTTTTGAATGTAGTTGGCTAATTTAGTTCCTAACCAAATTGATGTCAGTTCCAATTGTGGAAGAGTTTTTGTTTTAAGGGGAGCAACCTTAGCTTTTGCCATAACAAGATTACTTTCTCCATTTCCTACCAAATAGGCTGCACAACCATAAGCTTTGGTCGAGCTGTCACAAAATATGTGCAAAACATAGTTTACTCCTTGAGTTGCAACTTTGCAAGGTACTGAAAATTCACTAAGTGCCTTGAACTCTTCATATAATTCCATCCAACTACTTGAAAATTCTTCACCTAATGGATCATTCCAGGAGACATTAGTCCTCCAAGCAGCTTGAATAAGGATTTTACCCCTTATGATTACTGGACAAAGGAATTTTAGTGGATAAAAAACCGTTGAGACCAAACTAAGTAAATTGCGTTTTGTGATTACTTCAGGTACAAATATTTTAGCCGACTTCAGACTAAGCATGTCTGATTTGACATCCCAATTCAATCCAAGAACTGAAGTAGTGGTAGGAACAACATAACCACTGTTATCTTCTTCAATTTTAGTTTTAAGTTTCTCATTGTTAGTTACCCAAGTCCTAAGTGACATATTGGCACTCCTCAGTTGCTTGTTAGCCTCAGCATAAAATTCTAACAATTCTATTTCATTGGACATACTACCCTGAAGATTATCAACATAAAAGGATTTGGCAATCAAATTCTTAAAGGGGCTACCTGACCTACTCAAATGATAGTCAAGTGTTGCCATCAACAAAAATGGAGATGATGTGCTACCAAACAGCACACTAGCAAATCTATAAGTGTCTAAACCTGACAAAATCTCTACCAACATTCTGCAGGCCTACCCGCAAAAAGGCCTTGCTAATATCTGCACAAAATGCAAAATCATTGACTTTAAACTTTAACAAAACATCACCTAACTTCTCTGTCAGGGAGGGTCCCTTGATTAAACTATCATTGAGAGAAGGATTATACTATCATTGAGAGAAGGATGAAGGATTATACTTTCCATCTCGAGCACTGCAATTATACACTATCCTTAAGGGTTAAGGGGGTAGTGTCTGAATCTTTAAGGCCCCCATGATGCGGAATATAATGTGTATTAGCACCAGCTACTGCATCAGGAACTTCCTCGATAAATTTCTGTTTTAACTGATCCTGGATGATGTTATGGTATGCATCCAAACGTCCAGGAACCTTAGATAAATTTTTCCTTAATGTATACACTTGACCTAAAACCATTCTATAATTGTTGGGCAAAAGAGGGCAATTTTCTTTCCAGGGAAGATGAACAAAATACTGTCCATTTTGATGCTCAACACTATTGACATACCTTTTGTAGACACAATCATCTTCTACAGATGGGGCAGTTGGATTGATGCCTATCGATTCTAATTCCCATAATTTATGAACTTGTTCATTATTCTCTTCAATTAAATCACTAACATGACGAGGAGAAATATTAGCAGTTAATCTGCAAACAACAACATTTGTCTTAACGGAAGTTTCCAGGTTATTGGAAAATTGTGAGGAAATCCTACCAAATCGAATGTAACCACCAGGCGTCTCAAACAATCTAACACCTTCATACTTGGTAACACCACCAACAAAATCAGCAAAATAATCAGAACCCACCATAATTTCAATCCCTGAGACAGTGACAGATAAAATTCATCTGCAGTTTTAATCCCTTTACCCTGCAGCATTTGATAAACCTTATGCATGCCTGGTGTAGAAATACTACATGGTAACTCATCCACAATTACAACTCTCATCTTCTTGATCCTCCTACATAAAGAAACTAGAGGTGTCACAATATCAAATTGCCCCTCCTTTGGCTAGGACTGAAAACCTTGCAAAACAAGTTGACTCTCAACAGTCTTTAGCTGTAGTGCCGTAGCTAACTTGGAAGTAATAAGTGAAATCTGCGATCCAGGATCGAAAAAGCAGCGAATATACTGTGACTTGGAATTATCATTAGTATTAGATACCTTGACCTGAGCCGTAGCTACAGAAAAAGAATATTTGGACCCAGCACTCTTTGTACTTGAAACTACACTGTTAACTTCAATGTTTGTAGTACTGTTAACTTGCTTATCTGACTTTACAGTACCATCTGATTTCACCTCACTTTGCAACTTGCCTCCAAAATTGCTGTAGCAAAAAACTTCATTATGATTAGTTTTATTGCAGACAAAGCATTTAACAGGCTGCAAACACCTGCCATTATGCTTATTTCTTTAACATCTAGAATACCGTCCCATATCTATCAGCCTACTTCTTTCGGGGAAGGTTGCTCCTTCTTACGCTTACTTTGAGCATCGCTTCTGCGGCTCCTGTCGACTATCTGATGAACACAATAAACATTGGTTTTTAGAAGATGTTGCTTCAACTGAATAAGTTCCAATCTGAGTCTTATCTGTAAATACCTGCCGTGTCTGGTTGGAGGATTTCACTTTATCTCTAACTTAAGATTTGCCACTATCCTGTGGAAATTTATCACTATATTTACAATATCTGTAAATACCTGCCGTGTCTGGTTGGAGGATTTCACTTTATCTCTAACTTAAGATTTGCCACTATCCTGTGGAAATTTATCACTATTTGGCATCCTATCAAGAAATTCAAGGCGGTCAGCAAGACCTGTGCTGATTTGATCAACTGTAAAATATTCAGTCTGAAATTTCTGAAAAATGAACATCTCTGCCTCTGTGGGCAACTTGCTCTGTAACAGAACAGCAATAAGCCAATGGGAAGACTGTATATCAGTAACATAGTGTAGAAGAGTCTTCATAATTCTTTCAAAATCCAGCTTAAACTGCTCCAATTCCTTAGCAGTATTCTTAGGCTTAACCATATTGAACAACTGAAGCACTAATGTTTGTTTTACTTTCTCTGGGTTAGCAAATCTATCTTGCAAAGCTACAATAGCATCATCATAGTCTTGGTCTGTGAACTGAAATCCTGAGACAACTAACAATGCTTTACCTTCCAAACAGGACTTAAGGTGTGTCATTTTCAATACCTTGTCTATATCCATACGATCATGAACTAACGAACGGAAACTGTCCCACCAAGTTTGCCATTCTTCTACCGTTCCATCAAAGCTGTTAATCTTTACTTCAGGTAAACGTACCCTGGCACTCTGTTGTGTTGGAACAGGATTGGAAATTCCAGGAACTGCACTCTGTAGTTGATCTAAAAGAATCTCTTTCGGAGATATATTGATCCCATACCTCCAAATATTTGTTCCAACGCCTTTGTAACGTTTCCACATTGGATTTTACAGTCATCAAAGTTGGACTAGCTACACCAATAGTTGCTGTAGCACTATGTAGCAGTCTAGCAACAGCTCTTTTGACCCGTTAAGCGAGCGATCAGTAATCTTGAAATTTGCCATGATACAACTTAACGAAATATGATTCACTAGCACATTGTAACTTCAATATGGATCATAAATAAATTTCAGATACTTGCCAGCTGTAAAGTAGTCAAATCAGTAGGCAAAACCAAGAGGCTAAGCAAGCCAAACCAAAAGGCTAACAAAGCCAACAGCAAAAGACTGACCATACAGTCAAAATGGGCTAAAAGCCAAATGCAAAGGCTATTATAAATAGCCAAAAACCTTAGGCTAGCAAAAGCCAAACAGCAAAAGACTGGAAACCCATAACAGTCCAAAGGGGCTAAAAACCAAAGACAAAGGCTGTTACAAATAGCCAAAACCTTAAGGGTAGCAAAGCCAACAGCAAAAAGACTGAAACATACAGTCAAAATGGCTAAAAGCCAAAGACAAAGGCTGTTACAATAGCCAAACCTTAGGGTAGCAAAGCAAAAGCAAAAGAAAAAGACTGACCATACAGTCAAAATGGGCTAAAAAGCCAAAGACAAAGGCTGTTACAAATAGCCAAACCTTAGGCTAGCAAAGCCCAACAGCAAAAAGACTGACCCATACAGCAAAATGGGCTAAAAAGCCAAAGACAAAGGCTGTTTACAAATAGCCAAAAACCTTAGGCCTTAGCCAAAGCCAACAGCAAAACACTGACCATACATCAAAATGGGCAAAAGCCAAAGGCAGTCAAATGGCTAAAAGCCAAAGACAACTGTACAAATAGCCAAAAACCTTACGCTAGCAAAGCCAACAGCAAAAGACTGACCATACAGTCAAAATGGGCTAAAAGCCAAATCCAAACGCTGTTACAAATAGCCAAAAACCTTAGGCTAGCCTAGGCAAATTCCACAAATAAATGTGCAGCTGACAACACAGTTCAAATAAGGTTAGGCTCAAACCCACTAGGCCACCCTAAATAAACTGTAATACACAAATACACTAACTTGGAAATAAATGTTTACACAAATTCCAAAATGGTTACCTAGCCTAATACCTAATACCCAAATTCTCAAAATTTTGTCTTCTCAATACAACCCAGAAAACAAATAAATATGCCTTACAGTAATAATGTAATAAATTTCTTTGCAATATAATGAGCAGGCTATATATCAAATTATTAGGTAGGGCTGAAAATTGGAGACGAAAATATTAGAGTAAAATCTGGTTAACTTCCAAGTTACTGAAAGGTTATGCTAGGTAAACACAAGTAACGACTGAATCCGGAAAGGGGAAAAAATCACGGATGATCCATCATCATCACGCTGGACGGGTCTTATTCACTCGATATTTAATTGGTGAAACAAGAATACAATTACAACTCTAGACATACCATTCAAAAGATTGAAGTTTCGTCAAAATAATGCGATATATGAAACCCCATACAAACTAAAATAAGCATGTGACACTCTTCGTAAAATATGTTTTCTAAGGCAGTTTTGAAATCCAATATGGCGGCTATCGTGTGGATGGCAGGGTCTGTTCACGGGCTATCCACCATCTTTCCCAGCCTTCCCAGCACTCATTTGAACAATGTTAGCATATATATGTAACGTTTATTGATCTTACTCAAGATTGCAGTTGTAATCAGCACAATAAAACAACATTTTGTTGCCTATTTTAGTGAAAGTATGAAACTTCTTATTCCCAGGGTCATGGTTTGAACTGAATTCATTTTTACCTTGTAATCGGTGGTTTTTATCCTTACTGCCATCACAACTGAAACTCCACAGTGTTTATTTCATTGTTATTATACACATTTTGGTCTCAATTCACTCCACATTGCACTTTAAACAAGTTGCTGTTCCTGGTTCCTAAGCGCGCAAGCCACAAACACGATTACAAACATCAGGCGACGAAACTGCGAAGTTTTATTCCCTAAATTGTTTAAATTACTCGTTATTTAGTTCAAGTTTACTTTGTTATTTAAAAATGTTAATTTAATTCATGTCTATTATCCCTTTTTTGCAACCAAATTACCCCGAAAAATTACAGATATTTCTAAAGTAGATACAATCCAATGTTTCTAACCTTGTCGTACATCTGGCTGCCGAAAACCATAGAGGAACAGACTACGGATAAGTGGATTATAATTTTTTTTGCTAGCACTTTTCATTGATTTAAGTCTATATTAGTATTTTGATTTTTTTTAATACCTGTATGCCAGAAATAAATGTAACCTTTAGTGTTTGCATGCTAAGAATGACAAAATCATCGTTGCCACATTATACTCTGTTTTTTTTATCTGCCCATCCCCCTGTGGTGTTTTTGTATGGTAACACTGCGTCCCGAGCTCTAGATAGTTACGCTATGTGTAAGTTTTAGGTAAATAAAAGGATATCTGGGTGTACATTTGCAACTAAAAAGTGTTTTAATAATTTACTGTATGCGAATTACACCGTTAATATTCGAAATAGGATATTATTATAATCGTTGAATGTAAGCTGAATGTAACTATCTAAAGACCGGGACGCAGTGTTACCATACAAATACACCACAGGCGGATGGACAGATGGAAAAAAACAGAGTATAGTGGAGCTTCACACATACGTCGATGCATTATTATAAACTGTTTCCATGAATTCTAGTTGTCATAGTAATGCAATAATGGTAAAATTGCTTTAATATTTATGTATATATACTTTCAATACATAGGCTAATTTCACCAATTTCCACGTTTTGTGTAAGTCTTATACCCAGTTTGGAGGGTGAACACGTACCAATTGGCAACAGAGAGAGAGAGAGAGAGAGAGAGAGAGAGAGAGAGAGAGAGAGAGAGAGAGAGAGAGAGAGAGAGAGAAAGGAAGGCGAAGGAAGGAAAAAGGACAGGGGAGGCGGTGGAGGAGGGAGCGTAGGTGGAGCTTTATACGCGTGTTCGTATCCATTTCTGGATAATGGAGTTTTTGTCTCTTGGTACAAGGACAAGTGTCGTTATTCTTTACGATTAGTGATTCACGATACCCTAATAAATTACGGCACTGGGTGTAATGCACTACAGCAAAATCTCGTTCTGATACGAGTGTTCGTTACAGAAATAGGTATTGCCCAAAAACGTGCTTGCACTGTCTCTGAAACCCATAGTAGGTATGCTGCTTAGTTGTCAATCATTTTTTGTAATCAAGTATTTTTTACAAGCTAGCTATTGAATAAATTTGTATTTTTCTCAATCAAAACATATGCCCCTCAATGCTAACTTTCCTCTTTTAACGACTTTCTGAAACCCATAGTAGGTATGCTTTATACGCGTGTTCGTATCCATTTCTGGAGAATGGAGTTTTTGTCTCTTGGTACATGGACAAGTGTCGTTAATCTTTACGATTAGTGATTCACGATACCCTTATAAATTACGGCACTGGGTGTAATGCACTACAGCAAAATCTCGTTCTGATACGAGTGTTCGTTACAGAAATAGATATTGCCCAAAAACGTGCTTGCACTGTCTCTGAAACCCACAGTAGGTATGCTGCTTAGTTTGTGAGGAATTCCTCTCACAACGATTTTATTTTCTAATGTTTTTGTGTATTCACTTGTTTCCATGCTATTTGTCTTTTATTATAGTTATTAGTGTCCGTCTCATTAGAAATTATTGATTGATTTTCACTGCGTATTGCCGTCTGTCAGGTAATCGACAGACAGGAACTATGTTACTGTATTTGTATTCATGTGAAAACCAAATATATTCGCATGCCCATATATTTTGTAAAGATATGTACGTCTACATTGCATGACATAATAAGGGTGAAAGTACCACATCTATTCGAGAATGACACTTAACATCATATTATCTGATTTTGCTATGTTCTAGTACGTAGTATCTGTGGTGCGGTTAGCACCGAAAGGATAGTTTTACACAAAGACGAAGTCTTTTGACAGACATAACGTCGGTAGACGTTTTAGTAACGAAGTATAATTACTGTTTTAGTTATGATAATTCATTTGTCTTTATATATATGAAATTGCTCTTGGTGAATGTATTGCGCATATTACGTATGGTAAGAGTTGGTGTTATTGGGTCTTGTTTGTGCCTCTCGCCAGAGATGCCATTAGTAGAGGTCAAAGGATCGGGAGGGGAAAGGAAGGGTAGTAGTTCGCCCCTCTGAACGCTCCTTTGCGTGCCCCTCTAGGGGTGTGTATGTGTATGTGCGTAGTACACTGTATGGGCATGATACCGCCCAAAATCGTATTGACACACACCACCAATTAATTCACTACATTTAATAAATATGTTGAAGTTACACACTATTATATTTGGAATTTATTTTTGACGACGAGCTTGATGATTATTGTAAAGTTTTTGTGTTCATGAAAACCTTGTAAGTCAGTTCTGTATTCGTGGTAATTGTACAACTTGTCTCTTTTTCCCCAACAAAACCCGAATGCAGGACGGAACGGACAGCTTCTTGGCTCAACTTTTGAGGTGACCTGTTATCTAGTTTGTGTAGTGATGTGTGTGTGGATTTAGAAAGGGCGATTGCCCTGATTCTTTGAATTTTGTCGTAATTTGTTTCATTTGAGTGCCATTGATTTACAATTCCCCTTGAGTGATTAATTACATTTGTCACTTATATGTTATTACTCTTTGATATGTTTAACTTTTAGTTATTAAATTAATTTGAACTTTACATTTATCAAATGCGTTTCAATATCCCTCGATTTTATTTCATTTTTCCTGTTTCAGTTTTGTGGATGGTGAATATAAATTGATCTGATAAACCTTTATTGTGTTCATACTTTAAGGTTATGCAAATAACTTTTAGAAACGAGATAACACAGCGCTCCTCTAAGGTCTGAAAATCAACCCGTGAGATGCCATTTGAGAGCGCAGCGATAGAGAGAGAGAGAGAGAGAGAGAGAGAGAGAGAGAGAGAGAGAGAGAGAGAGAGAGGCACGTATTAGGGCTGTTGCCTTGTATAATAAGGCGCCCTATGAGGTAATGTTAGACTTGCGATAATCTTACGCTAAGTCGGTTGGTTATGCACTTCCATACTCATTGGAGAGTCTTGGGGTTTCATGATAACTAACGAAGTAAGTATCTTCTTTCGTTATGACGACGATGTGTTAAACTCATGATGATATCTTTTCAGATGTGAGGTTCTAGTAGAAAACACGAAGTATAAAAAATAGTTCTATTCTCTGAGATTACATGATGAAGATCAAATAGGATTGTACAGGTCTGCCAATGACGATGGCTTGATCGCTTCTGCTAATGATGATGGCTAATTCCACTCTGTTCCCACTACCATCTCGGTTACAAGTCATAAAGGAAGCAGACAGTAGCTCGAACATATGAACATACATACAAATGAGACACATTAGAAATCACGTAGGCCGTTTGAATTATAGGTCACGGTAGTTGTCTCAAGCAGGAAGCTTGGACTAATGTTTCAAAACAAATGAATGACCACAGGTGACGGCATGTCAACTTAGCCTACTTTATTGTATACGTCATCTTTATCATCTCTGGTCTGATCACATTCCTGCAAGCAATCTGGTTGACCTCTTTAGTTTTAGTTTTTTATATATATGGAATAACATTCCATATTTTTATTATGTAATCACTTACACACGTACCTCTCGTCGTTCTCGTGTAGGGATTTATTATCTGAGTTCATGTCTACAAGGACTGCTCAGTAAGTGAAAGTACTTAATTGTGCTACTACTCATTAATGATATTGGAGTGTTATCCTCGTTAATAATGAATTGGGTTGAGAGATATCTCCCCGTAATTTAGAAACCGCAAAGGGAGTTTTGTGGAGTTGTTGCGTAAGGCTTTTAGCGGTTTTTGACCAAGTAACAACGTTAAGCATATAATACAGTCCACTATAAGTCCATCTTTTTCGCCACAGCTTCTCTCCCTTCTTGGTCCATCGAACCGGATGTTTAAACACTCCCGAATTGGTTATTCTGGATACTGAACACATTATTTTGGACTTTGTAACTTGGAATCAGATCATTCTATATCACCATTGTTTGTTGTTGGATTGTTTACAGGTCCTTTCCCCTAGTTAGAGTCATTTTATGCTGGCACATTGTTTCTTGAACTACCACACACACACTCACACGACAACCAAAGGTAAAGGGTCGACAACTAGGTGAGTGTCATTCTCCTTTTTTGAAGGTAGATATGGTTCACATATAAGTATTGAGATGTAACGAGACGATGTATATTCTTCCGTCTCATTCCAATTTGACTTTTGAATAAGAGTTTTGTAATACGGTATTGACCAGTATTATTTTTGTAGAACACAGATTGTTAACTTGAATGTTTTTCTGTGTATCAGTGTTTTTCGAGGAAGTGTTGTTACTTCGATATTATTGAGATTTATATTGTAATTATTATTGTCAACTTTGTATGTTTTGTAAGGTGATTTTGCCATAAAATTTTCACCATGGATGCAGACAATTGTAGTAATGCACTCATTTTGTATGAGGCTGCTATAAGTGAAATCGAACGACGTTTGAATGAGGTAAAATATGTTGAACAGTTGACTACAGCAGTAATTAAGCTGCGTTTAGGGTCCTTTCAGAAAGCAGCTGATTCACTACAGACAGCCGCTTCTGAATATTATAAAGAGATTAAGGGTCGAGAATTAGTAAATGCTATAACGAGGACTAATGGTTACCTCTCTAGCGCGGACAACGAAATCTCCAAACTCACCCACACCCGCGCCCGGCCCTGCGCCCGCGCCCACACCTGTTAATCCGACACCTGCGGTACCTGCTACCCCTAGTATTCCACAACCTAAGTTGCCTCAAATTACAATACCTACTTTTGAGGGCAAATTGAGCAGTGGGTATCCTTTTTGGACTAGTTTTTTAAAGCAGTATTCATGATAGGCAGGACATGAATAATGTCATCAAGTTTACTATGCTGACTAGTTATCTTAAGGGTAAAGCACGCGAAACCGTTGAGGGTTTAGCTATAACTCCAGCTAATTATACTGCAGCGATAAAACTACTGAAAACTCGTTTTTCCAACGTTGGGAAATCAGAAGAGAACTTAAGAAATCGGCTGTTAAGTTTACCGCACCCTGAGCATGATGCAGAGCAACTGATGGATTTCCTTATGAAATGGAATAGCATCGTTCATCAGTTAGACGCTTTACCAGGTATTATGAGTGGCGATTCTAATGAGAAAGCAATTATCAAGCGGTGTTTATCCAAGGAAACAGTGCAAGCCTTGTATCAGAGATATACTTGTGAACTCAGTGTAGATCAATTGAGAAAGGGCATTGAGAAATTAATTGAGCGTTTAGGTAGAAATAATATGCATAACCCCACGCCATCAACGTCCAACCCGGTTAAGAGTGGCAAGGATCGTAACACGAGTTCGAAAAACGAGCGTCAAGCTAATTCGCCCAGTAGTGCTTTCAGAACTAATGTTGAAAATACCCCTAAGAAAATAACTTTTTTTGTTGTTGTTTTGTCAAGGCGAACACAGCGGTAAGGTCTGCACGAAATACAATACTTTAGAGACTAGAAGAGCTCGTATCAATGAATTACAACTATGCTTTGGTTGTTTAAGAAAGGGTCATCGTTTATTTGAATGTAACAGTAAGAGTAAGACATATTGTTTTAACTGTAATGGTAAACATCATACATTCCTATGTGCTAGACTATTACCTAATTCTTCGAGCGTTAATGTAAATTCGTCTCGGCAACCTTCTAGCACCAAATCAGGTCATAGTAGAGTTGATAATAAGCCTATAGAAACAGCTCAATCGCAGCCTAGTTTCAGTACTAGTCAGAAATCAGCGGCTACGAATAATCAGAGTCATTCTCAGATTAATGTTAACAGTAATCAAGTAGCTGTGAAAAATGTCGCATCTCTTCGACCGACAGCTCTACCGACAGCCACCCTTCTATTGAGTAATGATGGGAATCGGATCCCGGTTCGAGCCTTTTTAGACAGCGGATCTCAAAGAACGTTCATTAACCCAGATGTTGTTGAGAAATTGAACTTACTACCCATAAAGCAAGTGGAACTTACATTGATTCCGTTTGGAGATAATGTTGAAACTAAAATGTTTGATGTAGTAAGAGTAATGGTTCGAGCAGGTACTAAACGTATCAAATTAAATGCTGTTGTTTGTAATCATATTAACACTTCCATCCACACACACCTGGTCTACACAACGTGTATCTGAGATTGCAAGAACGAGGTGTTAAACTGGCAGATAAGAATATTGAATCAGATACCCTCAGTGATATAGGTTTGATTATTGGTGCTGATCATTATAATGCATTTGTGTATTGTCACGATAAATATGATGATGTATGTTTGCTTGGTAGCACCGCCGGTGCTGTTATTTTTGGTCCTATACCCAATTGGGCTTGTAATGTTATCAGTGATGATGAAAATGTAAGATCTGTAATAAGTACACAGAGTATAGTTTGCTCGAGAGTCACTGCTTCTGTAAATCCTCTTGACGGTGAGGATATTTCTAGACAGTGGTCATTAGATACGATCGGCATCGGGAAGGATGCGCGATCCTATAACGATCAAGCAGCGATCGAAGATTTCAATTTGACTATTGTAAAGACTGATAACAAATATACAATTGATTTGCCATTTAAGAGCGATGCCAGACCCCCTACATGTTATAGAAAAGCCTTAGGTCAATTATATTCACTTAACAGAACCTTTCTGTCTAAACCAGTCATGTTTGATCAATATCAGTCTGTTTTAGATGAGTATGTTAAGTTAGGATTTATTAGGAGGTAACGTTAGAAGATAACTCCTTTGATCCAGTTGATGGCATTAATCATTATTTACCTCACCACCCAGTTTTCAAGGAATCTGCTACGACTCCAATTAGGATAGTTTTCAATGCAAGTAGTAAGGAGTCACAGCATGCAAAGTCCCTCAATGATTGTTTACATGCCGGACCTAATCTGGCGACGAAATTGACAGATATGCTGCTGGAATTTCGTCAGAACAAATATGCTGTAGTAGCAGACGTAAGTAAAGCTTTCCTTAGAATAGGAATTAATGAAAATCACAGAGATTTCACAAGATTCTTATGGTTTGCTGATAGAGATTTTAAGCATGTCAAGACTTTTAGATTTAAGGTTTTATTGTTTGGAGCAACTTGTTCACCTTTTCTGCTGAATCAGACAATACAGTATCATTTGCCAAACCATTCAGATCCCATTGCCAGTTCAGTAAAGCAGTCCTTTTATGTGGATAACTTTATGAAAACTTATGAGAAATGTGAAGATTTAGAACTCGAGAGTAATAAGGTAACCCAAATTATGTTGGAAGCTAATATGCTTTTGGGAGAATGGGCAAGCAATTTGAGTTCATTTAGTGATAAACATACCCCAGATACTGTCAACTTGAATGCAGTAAAACTACTCGGTCTCTTGTGGGATACCTGTAATGACTCATTGAGTGTAAAGATGCCTTCTCAGATTGTTACATATTTGAATAATCTAGGAAATGTTTGTACTTTGACTAAGAGAAAGGTTGTGTCTCTCCTTTCAACCATCTTTGATCCTTTGGAAATATTAACGCCCGTAACAATCAAGGGAAAACTATTTGTGAAGAAATTGTGGGAACTGAAAACTGACTGGGATGACGAACTGATGATGGATTTAAAGAAAGAGTTCGATGAATTGTTAAACCAACTCAATTCTATTGAGGAGATCAAAGTCCCTAGATTTTGTTTTAATGACGGAACTTGTTGCTTACATGTATTTGTTGATGCCTCTTATGTGGCTTATGGAGCCTGTGCGTATGTTGTTAGCAGTAAGCACACAAGTCACTTGCTAATTAGTGAGTCTCGAGTAGCCCCTCACCCCTCACTCACTATTCCCCGTCAAGAATTACTTGCTTTGACTATAGGCATGCGCCTAGCTGTTCATTTGTTAAAGATTTTTGGGGATAAATTTTCAGATTGTACTGTTTGGAGTGACTCCCAAGTTGCGTTGAGTTGGGTATTTTATGAAAGATCTAAAGAAGTGCTTGTAATCAACAGAGTAAAGGAAATCAAGGACTTTAAGTCCAGTCATAACATCAGGTTGTTATATGTTAAGAGCGTGGATAATCCTGCTGATTTAGTTATGCGAGGTATTTCAATGTCTCTTTTGAGTAAGTCAGGTTTGTTGTTTCATGGCCCGACCTGGATTATTGACAAAAATAAGTTTCCAGAACAAGAGGATGTAGTTTACATAGAGTCTGTTAATGTAAATGAAATTATTGTAGAACCAGTTTTGAGAAACCCTGATGATGATGTACTTTTATTTAAATGTCTGAGTTCTCCTCATTGAAACACGCATTAAGGATTGTAGGTAGATTGATCTTGTTTGGGAGGAGAATATTTCCTGATAAATTCAGGGAAAGTAATAATTTACTTGTTTTAATCAGAATCATGCAGGGTCAAGCTTTTCCAACGCTATATTATGCGTTGACTAAAGGGTTACAAACGAGTTCTAGTGTTCCCTCTGAGTTAAGGAATCTTATTAGACAATTAGGACTTTATGTTGATGAAAGTGGTGTCATTCGGTGCCAAGGAAGACTTCATAATGCAGAATTGCCAGAATTCGCTAAGCATCCAGTATACGTCGCCAGTCGACACCCCTTATGGCAACTTATAAGTGTCTCATTATCACATACTCAACTTGCACTGCAACACGAATACACATGTGGTTATATTGAGACAACAGTTTTGGGCTGGAAAAATGAGACAGTCCGTTAAGAAGATCCTGAAAGAGTGCTTATTGAGTAAGAAAGCACAAAATCAGCCTCTAAGTCTGCCTGGATTTCCCCCATTACCACCCGAACGAGTTAAGCATCAAGTCCCTTTTTCCTGTGTTGGCGTCGACTATACGGGAAACATTAATGTGGCTGAAAATGAAACTGAGAACGAGAAGGCGTATGTCTTATTGTTTACATGCGCTACGTCAAGAGCGGTTGCCCTATATGTGTGCAAATCAATGAATGCACAAGAATTCTTCTTTGTTTTTAGACAATTCGCGGCAAGACACGAACTTCCGAAAGTTTTGATAAGTGATAATGCGCCCAACTTCATTGCAGCCAGTAAGTTTCTCAGAGATATCAGCGAAGAGCCCGAAGTAAGAAATTATCTGACGGATCATAATTTAGAATGGAAGTTCATAACACCCCGATCACTATGGAAAGGCGGCTTTTACGAGAGACTGATCGGAGTGGTGAAATCGTGCTTACAGAGGACTCTGTACAGAAAAAGTCTCTCGTTTATAGAACTCAATACCATCGTCGCCGAAGCCGAGAACATCATCAATAACAGGCCACTAACATATGTCAACGAAGATAACGCCGACATCGCGCTCACCCCTGCCAGACTCTTATACGGCAGAGCTATTACAATGGCTCCCCCTTTGAACAAGTTAGTCGACGTACCTTTCAATGAAAACGTCGAATTGAAGGAGAACTATGCAAGACTGTGTGAGACGATAAGAAAGTTTGAGAAATTGTGGCTACTTGACTATTTGTCTTCTCTTAGAGAGATGCACAGAAACATCGAGTCTTCAACCATCTGTCCATTAAGCATAGGAGATTTGGTCCTTATAGTAAATGATAATTGTAAAAGACACAAGTACCCTTTGGAAATCATCGAGAAACTCCACACAGGTCCTGATAATGTTATAAGGACAGTCGAGATAAAAACAGCAAGTGGAAATTTTACGAGACCATTGAATCAAGTCATTCCACTCGAATGTAATGTCAGAGAGGAATCAACAACAGAAAGCGGACAGAATGAAGTAGGCGAGACCAGCGAGGCCTATTCTGGCCGTATGGATGGGGCAGCCGTCATGAATGAAAATGACAGGACTAGGTGGAAAGGGATAATTCCGCTGTTGAAGTGAAGGGAGGAAGAAATCCTGAAGAATTTTAACGTATTTTTCACTGGTGAAACCCTTCAGTCTTGGTGATATCACATATACCATGTAAGGAAATCCAGGCCCACACGTTTACGGTTACAAGCCACTCCTGGCCACTTCGCAAATGTTTCCTCGGTGGTATCTGAGGGAAAACAATCTAAATTTTTTTTACAATTTACGCGTTGCTTTCCGTAAAAGGGAAAATAATGATATATCGTTTGGGGAAATGTAATGCTAAGTAACAACCCCTGCATTAGGATAATGTTTATTCATCTATAAGGATTAATACTTATTACAAGTTTGCCTCCTCCAACCTCTTATACACTAAAACAGCTCGAAAGCTGATTAGTAGAATTCACGTTAAGAGAGGAACAGCACCACCTTTAGTAAACAGTGTTTCAAACAGACAATTAACAATGACAGTAATGACCTGAGATGTTGCAATGCCAGTAACAGCCAATCAATCAATCAATCCCAGTAATCGTGTGATTTAATATATCACTTTGTTCGGTGATAACGATATCACTGCTACAGCACCTCTATTACACGCTAACAAGTTTGTCACCCAATCATGGCTAGACTGAGGTGTTGTATAAATTTTGATAGGGCTTCTGTCCTCTGCTAGTAGTATTCGTTATAGTCTCCAAATGAACAGCAACATATTGTTCTCCGGGCGCAGATCGTCGCTCTACGAGAAAGTGGGCTTTCAATAGGTGCTGTTGCAGAGCGTCTTGACGTCTTCCCTACATCAGTAAATAAATGGAAAAGGAGGCAAGCTTAGACTGGGAAATTGACCGACTTTGGATAGCATTTATTTCATTTATTTATTTATTAATTTTTTAAACTATAAACCTTATAAACCCGTGAAATTATGAAACCTAAATTACAGATGCCTTGGTCCTGTTGAACTCTAATAGTGATTCTTTCTCTTTACTTCCCAGAATACCAAATAGCGTTCCCATAAGTAAAAACAGGCTATAATTAATCTTGATTATGTAGGTATCTGCATGTTAATTACGTATTTAAGTTCGAAGACCTCTACCACGAATGACCACCCGTGAGGATAATAATAATAATAATAATATGTTTTATTTCAGCTCGGGGCCATATACATTGAGTATACAAGATACAGACAGTAACATACACAATCTAGATACATGAGATATGATAAAATAGAAAAAGAAAATGAATAATCGGCACTTATCCATAATATAGCTGAGGTAGCATAAAAGCTAGTAATCATCATACTGGTAATAACAGTAATAATATTGGTGAGAAAAAAAAAATGCATTGCAAGTAATAACAGTTGGTGCACATATTATATAACTCAAATTTCAACTAGAGACCTTAGGTGGTTACAGTAGTCAGGTCCAGAGGGCTTAATACATAAATTAAATGTAAATAAAACTGTAACTTGATAGGAATCACAGTAATAATGAAAAATTAAAATATCAGCAATAAATGTAATAATGACAAAAACTGCAGATGACATCTTGCCAATACAGAGATTAAGTCCTTTAGGGGACAAAGGCCTCATTTTCCCATCTTTCCCACAATTTAGATCTTCTTCTTGCTTCACTCCTTAGGATGCTTTGTATGAGCGAGTTGCTGCTGTTTCTCACTCGGGTTACCAGACTGGACATTGTTCGCCTAACAATGATTTTTAAATTGTCCAGGTGGTTTTCAATGAACATCTGTGTGGCGGAGTGGTAGCGGGGAGTGTTTGTGAGGCTTCTCAGAATGTCATTGTGCACAACAGTGATGCGTCTCATGGTCTCTCGGGTATAGTTCGTCCAGAGGGAACACCCATAGATACTGTAGCAGTACGCGCGGAATAGCAGCAGTTTCACGTCTCGGTGACAGAAGGCAAACCTCTGTCCAATGTCTGCCGTATCTTTTAGGTCGTCGGTGATAATGTGACCCAAATACGGAAATTCGTGCACAAATTCCAGCCGATGGTTTCCGAGGAAAATTTGAGGTTCTGCAATATGCTTAAGCGATCTCGGGAGCAGCGACATGCACTGGGTCTTGGTTTCGTTGTAGATTATATCAAATTCCTCTGCATATTGGCGGCAGGTGTCGATGAGTCGTTGGAGACCTTGCACTGATGGGGAAATCAGAACCATATCGTTGGCGTAACAGAGGTTGTTTTATAGTTGTTTCATTGACGGTGCATCCGATTGGGAGCGAGTTCAGTTTGACATTCAAGTCATCTGTGTACGTATTAAACAGGTAAGGAGAGAGAATGCCCCCTTGCCGGAGCCCGTTTAGGGAGCCGAAGGTGTAAGATAACATGTTACCCCATTTGACACAGAATTGCTGTGT
Source organism: Macrobrachium nipponense (assembly GCF_015104395.2). Taxonomy (NCBI): domain Eukaryota; kingdom Metazoa; phylum Arthropoda; class Malacostraca; order Decapoda; family Palaemonidae; genus Macrobrachium; species Macrobrachium nipponense. The sequence goes on along the minus strand of NC_087200.1, from coordinate 95,817,314 downwards.
GGAGAACCAGCAATGTAAAATGCCAATTAGGTACAGGGGTGTGCCCCTTTTATGCAGCTTCAGGAAGAGCTTCAGGTAGTTTACTCTGTCAAATGCTTTTCTCACATCTACAAAACAAGGAAAATAGGAGAGGCTGATGATAGGTAGTAATTAAGCAATTCTTTCAGTATGTAGATGCAGGTGTCGGTTGAGTGGTTTGCTTTAAACCCGAACTGGTTGTCAGTGGTGTGTAGAAAGGGGAGAAGTCTAACTAGAAGAACAGACTCAAGTATCTTCGATGCGATCGTTGTGATTGCAATCGGCCGGTAGTTGCCAGGGTCAGCTGCATCCTTTAGCTTGTTTTTGATTAATGGTATCAAGTGAACTAAGAGTAGGGAGTCTGGAAGAAACCGGTGAATTATGCACGCATTGAATAGGGCAGCTAGCAAAATGTAAATTATCGGATGGCAGAGTTTTAAGGCCTCTGCAGGAAGACCATCACAGCCAGGCGATTTATTATTAGGTAGGCTGTTTATGGCATCGCTGATGTTACCTGGCGTAATACGGTCTGCAAAATGAAATTGAATGTTGTCAGTAAGGAGGTTATCTACATCCCTTCGGGAATCTTGATCATTTATGCAATTCAGGATATTGTTGAAGTGATCGCCCCACATACTTGCAATAGCTTCGTCTCCGACTGCTTCCCCTACTCTCTGTGATAGCTTTTTAGTTTTGGGATTTAAAGACTGGATATCTTTCCAAAGACGAGGATAATCACCAGATTCTAAGTTTCTAGACATTGCATCGGCTCTTAGTTGTTTTTCATTTAACCTGCAGTGCTTAAGAGCAAGTTTGAACTGCGCTCTCGCCTGTCTCATTAGCAATGCAGTGTGCCCTTCCCTGGGGCTACCATTTTGCCTCCACAGTAAAAACATTTCTCGTGAGTATGTATACAGATCTTTAACCAAGTCATTCCATCCAGGTATATTACGAGAATTACCTTGACGAAATCTGTAGGCAGTCCTGCCCGAAGCAAGCAAAGCGGAGATTATGTTCGAGTAGAATTCATTCAGATCCCTCTTGTGGTGGTCATTTCTACAATTTGTGTTAGTAAAGAGGCATTCGACGAGCAGCATAAGAAGATCCTTTTACCAATACTATTGCTATTTGTGAACGTCTGGCATTAAATGTTTAGGCTATGACGGTGCGAAGACGTCTGCATGAGGCAGGAATACCTCATAGAATTCTTGCCAAGAAGGAATTTCTCGGCATCGTGCAGATAGGCTTGCCTTCGTTCAAAGGTTTGTGGGGGAGGATATGGAATTTTGGTCTCGAGTCGTATGCAGTGATGAAAGGTCTCTTACTAGCAGAAGTCACGGCAGAATACATTACCGAAGACCGAGTAATATAAGGTGAGTTTCTAAAATCATTAATAACAGTCAGGACTATAATAATTATAAGCAGGGTAATATTATAATCAAAAGAAGATAATTTTGTCAATAACCATGTATTTTCCGCTAATTGAATTATATTGCCACGAGAAGTGTGAAAATAAAAATTCTTCATTGAAAACCCCCCATTAGTTCTACTATGGCCAGCTTTCAGGCATTAAGCAAATACATTATTAATGTTATGAATAATCACGTAGGCAAACTTATATAGAGTACAGCCTCTTTACTGAATTAAAGAATATCATATCATAACGGACTGTTGCAGATCGAAGTTAATGCTATTATAAGTATTAATGTTTGCAGATGAATAAAAATTCTTAACTTATTGCAAGGGTTGTTACTTAGCATTTTATTTCCCCAAACGATATAGAATTATTTTCCCTATTACGAAAAGCAAAGCGTGAATTGTTAAAAATTAGATTTTTTCCTTTCAAATACTACAGAAGAAATTTACGAGGTGACCAGGAATGGGCATGTCACAGTAACCGTGGGGCTGGATCTTCTTACATTATATGGATGATATCACCAGGATTGAGTGGAGGCTCACTGGTGAAAAATACATTGAAATTCTTCAGGATTTCTAACTTCTTTCACTTCAACAGCGGAATTATTCCTCCCCACCTGCTCCTGTCATTTTCATTCACGACCGCTGCCCCATCCATACGGCCAGAATAGTCCAGGAATGGTTTCAAGGTCGAGAGGATCTGCAGTTGCTTGACTGGCCAAGTAAGGATACAGACATGAACCTCACTAAGAATATTTAGGCTAATTTGGTAAAATGTTGGGAGCCTGAGAGGGAGAGGAGACCAGATCAACTTATGAACCTCTGGGAACACAATGGAAACTCTTCCACAACCGACCACAGATCGTCAGAAACCATGAATCTTCTATGCCTAACAGATTGCAAGAGGTGATCTAGAAGGAAGGTGGCTGGACTTCTCACTAATATTAAAAATAATGTAAAATTATTTGAGTGTGTATATTTGGATTACCCCATGGCTTCCGCTGAACTTCCATGTCGTATGATGTAAAAAAAAAATCGTAAACAGACCTATGCATATCGTTTAGCTCCAGGTCATGATTATTATAATTTATTTATTAGAAAGGTGAATTTGATATTTTAAAGGAGTTCAAAATCTAAAGGGAATTTCGCTATCCTGATTTTTTCTTAAAAAATTATCTAAAAAGAGAACCCTAGGACAATATGATCAAACTACATTTCTCCAAATAGCTCTTTCCACAATGGAAAGGTAAATGACTGAAGGGGCTGTTTAACAATAGAGACGTCTGTCTCTTATCCTCACACGAATGATGATAAGAGCGAAAGGAATTTCTGTCCGTATGACATTAAAACATGTATCACAATTAATATATGTTTATCCATATCATGTAATAATTATTGTAATGAACGGCGTTTAGGGAATAACCTCTACAGTATATTCAAGAGGGAATACAAACCCAACCATTAATACATGAAACCTCTGAATATCAACAATTGTTTATCATTGGCGAACGAATTAAGTTTACTATATGGGAATGGTTAAAAGTTTGCACCAGGTTTGGGAGTCCTTCACTTTCCATTACACGTTGTGGAATTTTCTCTGTCCCTAGTAGTTTCATTTTGATTCCTCAGTAACGTCTAGTCTCTCTCTCTCTCTCTCTCTCTCTCTCTCTCTCCTTTTCATTCTAATGTATTTACAAGAGAGAGTGAGTTTAACCCAATCCTTCTTCTTGTAAATGTTGTTGTATTCAGAAAATCTACAGTACTATAATAATATTAGGAGGATAAACAAGAAAATATTTCAAGTGGAGCTTTTCGTTAGCCATACACTCTATCCACGAGCATAATATCTAGTACTTCGTCCACTCATCGGGGTCGCAACAGGCCCACCTTACCCCTAGTCCCCCACCCATTTCAGTTGTAGCAAAGCCAGGCTGAGGACATCGGTACAGCAAAAGCAAGAAGCTTGTCAGTTTGAATTACATTTTAGAATTCCAAAACCTGTAAGACGGCTTAACAACAAGAACTCTATCCCCGACACCACTCCCCCCGCCCCCCGAAAAAATATATATGCATATATTAGTGTAGTCAAGATTAAAGGGTGTTAATGACATATCAAAACTGAATACTTAACGCAGTGGTAGTTCTAGATGACATGTCACTTTAAAGTAGCTAATAGGAGAGAGAGAGAGAGAGAGAGAGAGAGAGAGAGAGAGAGAGAGAGAGAGAGCTAAGGTGTCGGACACTTAATACACGTTCACAGAGTTTTTGGGTATGTTCAATGAAGTGTTGCTGCGCTTCTCTTTATAGCTTCCTATTATATTATTGGTAGGAAACGCACTGCAACCGATACTATAAACTTGGCTTACGTGATAAGGTTAAAATGTCATGTTATGATGTTCGTGATTCTCTCCAGTACCAATATAACTCTAAAATTTTGATCAATTTTAAGTATTGCGTAATGAATATGACCGATATATAATAACAAGACACGGTGGAAGATAACGACTTAGACGAAAGTTAAATGGAATCTTAATAAACAAACTTATATTAAAAGTGAGACAGTAATCTTAGTTACAGCGATATACCCTGCACAGATTTCTTTTTGTTTTTTTTTACTCCGTGTGTGTGTGTGTGTGTGTGTTTCTCCAACCATACCTAATGACTCCTCCCACTGAAAGAATTCCAGAGCTTATTGGTGGAACTCTTGCTAAGAGAGGAAGAGTCCTTCTCCCCTCATCCCCCTCAGTAAACACTGTTACCATATAATTTTTCGAAGTCCCTGAAGAAGGTGTACCAAGGAAACCTGTGTCCAACTGTACATGAGCTCATCAATAATGTGGAGTCGATTTGGGATCAAGGGTGGACACACCCCCTTTTACACCTCATCTACGTATATCAGCTCTTAAGACAAGTGGAGTCTATTTGGGGTTAGGGGGGCCACGCCCCCTAATATGAGCTCATGTACGTACATGAGCTTGTAAAACAAATGGAGTCAATTATGAGCTCATGTACGTACATGAGCTTATAATACAAATGGAGTCAATTTGGGGTCAGGGGTGGCCACGCACCCCAGAATAGTGGAGTCTATATGGGGTCAGGGGTGGCCACGCCCCCAAGAATAGTGGAGTCTATATGGGGTCAGGGTGGTCACGCCCCCCACACTAGTGGAGTCAATATGGGGTCAGGGTGGCCACGCCCCTTTTGGGGGTTTGCGGGTTGCCCCGCCCCTTTTTAGGCCTCACGTACGTACATGAGCTTATCAGGAGGGAGGAGGGGGGTAGCCACGCCCCTTGGGGGATGGGGGTGGGTGGGGGCGGGGCTAGAAAAGTGGAGTCTATAACGGGTCTTTTCCTCTACTATTAGAAAAGAAATATAGATTAACAAACTTATAAATAAACAGATAAAAAATGTAACGTACAAAATACATGAGGGAGAATTGGTTAAGGGTAGAATTGAGTTGCATTTTAACTTTTAACTTTTGAAGTTCCAACTACAGAAGAATCTCGCCATAAAACGAAACATAGGCATAAAAAAATCCTTTAACTAGGCGAAACATAACTGAAATGAAGGGGTGGCGTTATAGGAAACCTTTCTAAGAAATACATAATTTCCGAAGAAGATTTTTGGTGATGCCCAAGATCCGCTGACCACCACTATACCAAATGTGGCTTATCAAGGGCTAAGAGATGTTGATATAGAGGTAAGCACTCAAGTGCAACCTCTTCAGTGAGATATAAGAATGAGGTGACCATGTTGTTATGATCACCAGGAACAATGGCTCTTTGTCTTAGCATCTCGTTCCACTATCTCTCTGCCCTTACACACCCACGAGATTAAGGATGAGGGTTCATCCTGGGAGATTTGGGAAACTGTCAGCAATGCCACTAGGTGCTACTGAATGCTGCTGTGAAAGAAGATAAGGAGTGATGATAAGAAAAGTTGATCTCTTTCCGCTATTGCAGCTGTCGTGTCTGTCTGTTCAAAAGGATTTTTATGGACCCACAAGAAAACAGTTCCTACTGTTGTCGTCTTTCTAGTCTGGGGAACAAAAGGAGTACAGATCACAGCCACTAAATGATTCCAATCAAAATCGACAGCTTGGTATATGGCGACTTTTTTTTCACGAAGGAAAGAGACATAATCTCGCGAGTGTCTCGCACATATATCTGCCCAGCCTTAATCTGGCCCCCAGGTTCTCATTTTCATTTTAGATGAGGTGGAAAAGGATTCAAAGAGGGAGGAAGGAGGAGGAAGGAGGAGGAGGTGGAGGAAGGAGAAGACGGAGGAGGAGGAGGAAGAGGAGGAGGAGGAGGAGGAAGAGAAGGAAGAGGAGGAGGAGGAGGAGGAGGAGAAATTCCCATTTGAGAAACTGCTATTTGTGTGATAAAGATATAGTAAATATGTGGGTGGTATAAAGGACAGCAAAGTTTGAGTGAAAATCAGCACAACTTGTGACAAAGAGGAACTAATTTTTTTCTGAAGTTGACAGAATCAAGACTTCGCTAAGCAAGGGTAATATGAACATCGCTTCTTTCGTTATGAAGCCGTAATTCTAACGATGGGCAAGAAGACAAAATTAGCGAGATCTACACCCGACGGAGGCAGTTCACACGAACTTACAGGTATCTGGTAAAAAACCAAACTGGGGAAAGATTCCAAAGCCTGGCAGTAGAGGAGAAGAAATCATCTCCAGAAAAACAAAAAACAAAGGAATATTCATAATCTTATTACTGAAGTGAATGGGCCGCATATCAGAATACGCTAACAAAACAGATAACATTAACTGTACTTCACTGATAACTGGAAATTTGGTTGCCTTTGTGTAAAGAAGATAAGATGCCTTTTTCATGTTACCATATGCAATGATAAAATGTCAATGATACAGTTATGGGAAAAGGGGCGAAAACTTATTTCTCTCTCTCAATATATATATATATATATATATATATATAGTATATATATATATATATCTATATATATATATATATATATATGAAGTTCACACACACACACACACACATATATATATATGTGTGTGTGTGTGTGTGTGTGTGCATTTTAACTTTATCAACTACGCAATTGTTCTATGCATTAATACAATTACTAACAAGAACCTCATTGAAACTGGATGGTATCTAGTGGATATTAAAAAAAAAAGATACAAACTTTCCTGCACTAACAGTCCTCACTGTCAAGTATTCACGGATACCTGACAATGAGGATTTGGTCCAGGAAAGCTTGTAACTTTTTTCTTTTTGTAATAAATATCTCCACTAGCTACCATCCAATTTAAATGAAGTCCTGTTAGTAATACACATACACACACACACGCGCACACACAAACATACATGCATATATATTTTTAAAATTTAACGGTATCTTCTGGTTGCAAAATCACGAATTTCCTGCTCAAGGAAAATTGGCCCTAATAATTTTGGAAAATTCCTTCCCTTCATTTTAAGCGGTAATTTCATAATTTACAAGAGATAAAAATGAAAGCCTGATGGGGATTGTTACCTATACTCTGTCCTAACATAGGAATGGAAGTGACTAAGTTTAAATGTGTATATATACAATATATATATATATAATATAAATATATATATATATATATATATATATATATATATATATATATAAAGACAAGGAGTGAAAGAGGGTAAGAAGCCTGGTTTGGACCTCAGGACTGTGACCGTCCAACATATATATATTTAAATACACACAGACACACACACACACACACACACACACACACACACATATATATATATATATAGATATATATAATATAATAAATAAATATATCACATAAAAATATATATGTGCATATATATACATATCTATTATATAGTACAAAATAAGTGAACGATTTTAAAAAACTAAACTAACACTACGTAAGATATTGCGACTCGCAACGCAGGGTCGATCTGTGTCCTTGAGTCAGACGCCATACATAAATACGTTCCTGATATTCTTGCCGAAACCATCTGTGCTGGTCGGTCAAAGTCCTGAGGCCCAAACCAGGCATCTCGCCATCTTTCACACCTTGTCTTAACGATCTGAACTTCATATATAACTTCATTAGTTCCAGAGGTCCTTAATTCATTCCTCACACCGCTGGACTGCGGACCCTTTGGAGGAATAACCATTATTCCTTCAAGTGCGGAACACAGAGTCTCCCTGAGGATGCTGTGCGTCTAGAAACCCCAAAAGTTCAAGGAAAGCGCCTCAGTGGCGTGATCGGTATGGTGCTGGCCTGCCACCTTGGTGGCCGCGAGTTCGATTCTCGGCCATTTCATTGAGGGGTCAGAGATGTGCATTTCTGGTGATAGAAGTTCACTCTCGTCGTGGTTCGGAAGTCACGTAAAGCCGTTGGTCCCGTTGCTGAATAACCACTGGTTCCATGCAACGTAAAAACACCATTCAAACAAACAAACAAAAGTTCCAAGAAAGACGCAAGGCCTCTGTTTTGATCTATTCATTAACTTGTCAATCTGTTTCTTTTCTGTTTTAATAACTGATCTCTTCTTTCTGAATTTCCTATTACCTTCTGTTGCTTCTTTCAAATGAACACCATACTACTCTTCGAGAGGTTGAATTTCTAGTCAGTGGTCTCTGTGGAATTGTTCCATGAAAACAAGGTTAATTCTCTGCATAATAATAATAATAATAATAATAATAATAATAATAATAATAATAATAATAATAATAATAATAATGATGATGATGTTTGCTAAGGAACTGGAACCTATGAGGTTATTCAACGATACAAATGAAATTGACAGGAAGAAGGTTTGCAAGGTGTAACAGAAGGAAAACCTGGCAGTTGCACTGTGGAAAAAAAAAAAATCGGTATAGGGCGTGGAAAATCAGATGAAAGGAAACGAATATGACCGGAGGAACAGTGAAAAGAATGAGAGAGGCTGCAGGTAGGGACCAAAGGGATGCTGCAATGGACCTTAAATAATACCTACAGTGAATCACGTGAGATGCACCGACGGCACTATCCCATGCGGGGGTCCGCTAAGGAAGTCATAAGTTTACGGGTTTACGGGTGGGGGAAATGCGACATGTCTCTCTGTTTTGATCTTGGGATAATGTGTCCTGAGGTCATTCTGAAATGGCTTCGCCGAGCGCCTTGTCTTGTATATCGCTGGCAAACACACAACGTCATTTTGAGACAACAATTCAGTTTTTCCATAAGATCCCTGTACAAACAATCGAATCAGTAATGAGTAATGTATAAGTAATATGTTATATTATACACCACACACACACACACACACACACAATATATATATATATATAATTATGGTTTACAAACACAACACACTTAATATATATATATTAATATATATATATATACACACACACACACCACACATATATATATATATATATATATATATATATATATATATATAATATATATATATATATATGTGTGTGTGTGTGTGTGTGTGTGTGTGTGTGTGTGTGTGTGTGTGATATTGTGCACGTAAATATATACGTAAACACATATATATACACACGCATATGAAATGCATTATAAGCTAATGGTTACTCGTGTTAATAAAGTGAAATGTCCGTCCGTTGAGGAAAGTGTTCACCCTGTGAAATGAAGCCGTAAGGATGTGGACACATTCCACTTTTATTTGAGGAAAAGATTTGGTAATCCTGAATAATGCTACCAAACGTTGACATAAACTGGATGATGAAGTATAGACTTTATCAGCGCGTCGATGACGCAAGTAGCAGTAGGTCTGGCGCGATTCATAAATAGGACTGCAGTGAGACCGAAGGGTTGGGTAAACTTGGCACGGCTTTCTGCCCCTTCGCCAGATAAACGTACACTTGCTAGCGGGCTTCGCAAGTAGCTTCAGAACTCTGCCATGGGTGACGAAAGGGACACAAGCGGCCGTCAGCTTCGATGGGATCGCCTGCAAGGTGGCATGCACAACAGGCAACGGAACCTTACTACTTGGGCCACGAACTGCAGTGCTATTCTTTCGATAATAAGTGTCACTGTGCCAGCAGCCAGCCTTTTCGCTTGCCGCCAGAGGGGGAGTATGCTGTCAGTCAAGTAGACTCGTGCCCAGGTGAGAGTATCGAACCACCGCTGAACAGGACGCTTACACTTCAGGAGGTAATAAAATACTATAGCAGTAGCAGTGGCATCCATACCAGTGCTACGGGTCTTCTTCACCCCATACAAATTCCTTCTCATGGTCTGAATTCAACATTGGGCAAGAACACGAGGCCAGCGTCGTCGGAAGCTGCGAGCTCTGATAGACCAGAAAGTTTACGTACGATGGACAATAACTTTGATCTAGATTTACCCCCTTCGTATGATTCTCTGTACCCCACAAAGGACAAGTGATTGTTCTATGCTCCCAGCAGAGGGCAGAAACGAGTTACAAGGAAAATTCTGGTTTTCGTCGGCAGGTGATGAACAAGTGCAAAGAAGACAATGCGAAGTACAGCAAGTTTTAAACGTTGAAATGGTGCACCTTTTAGATATATAAAAGTTACCGTTTTTTATTATAAATTAATACACAAGAGGAAACAGAAACCAAAACTGTGGATAAACAAAAGATGAAAAAACAAAAAAGATAAAAAAAACACTGATTACGAGTTACATGCAAGTGTGTTTGTGTGTGTGTGTGTATGCCAAGATGTGTATATTATAATTGCAAGAGTTTAAAGTTTCAACGACATGTCTGTAATTATACAATAACTACAATTACCCTTTTTACTAGAAATGTGCATGTTTTCGCATGAAAGAAGTCAAAACGGCGACTAAACTGCCAAGATAGCCGGCATAGAATAAAATATGGTCATATGTGTGAAACAGAGATAGAACTAAGTAGAAATTAAATGAAAGTTAGAAATAGACGTGGTTTTTCTTATAACGAAATAAAGTTCAATATCTAAGTGTAGTCTGTTACTAGCTATAAATTCTACCTTACAGTTTTGCTGATAAATGAAAAAGTCATATACCTGTAATGTGTCAAAAAATAATGTTGTACTGTGTACATATATGTTACCCCCTTCCTCAAAGAGGAGGAAGGAAGTAAGCTTACCTGATCGAGGCGTTTTGGTAGCCTGGTCTTAGCAGTAAGACCATGCTACCAAAACGCCTCGATCAGGTAAGCCTTCTTCCTTCCTCCTCTTTGAGGAAGGGGGTAACATATAGTACATACCTGATACTTATGCGCATATGCGTAAGTATATCATGATAAAATAAAAGATATAACAAAGGAACAGAACAAATTCACACAAGTCACAGGTTCTCTGATATAAAATATCGTTTCTTTAGATTTCTCTAGCACTGGTAATAAAGATAAATAAATCGCAGTACATCGCGAACTTGCAGTTGATAAGATTAGCTTACACTGCTCGTGTATTTCTCCCTTGTCAAAGGAAGGCACTTGTCTTAGTTTATACTGTAACACTTCATAGTGTTCCTTTGTATTTTTAACTTCTTGTAACATGAAATTACCAAAAATTGTTATGGTACTGTTACGTACGTTGCACCATGTTGAGCTTACATGTGGTTGCAATACAACTTCCGAGCAGGATTGCCATCCTACCTCTTTTTCTCGCTAGATCTGGAGCGTTTCTAAAAAAAAAAAAATCTAGAGCTTAATTTTGCCGTCTAGCTATTCTGCCTTTTTTTTTTTTTTTATTTGTAGTAAATCTAGCGCTTTATCCGACACGTTTTTCAGAAAGCAAGAATTGTAGAAAATAATGATGCGTAGAGAGAGTGACCCTTGGGTAACAGTCCGTGGTTGTGAGTCAGTCTCTCTATGAAACAAGTGTCTCCTTGAGTGCTTCCGATGTTTAGGGGGTTGATAGCTTCCCCAAAACAATCCAAACGAGTCATTAAAATTCGACAAACTAAGCAGAAACAATTAAGCCAATTATTTGAATTTCATCATCGAACTTATCGACCAAATGCAACAGCATAAGTGTAAGTGAACGTTGAAATCCTTTCAAACAACTTATTATTGACTTGGCAAAGGTTTTCACTGATGATCCAGCTGTCATAACAAACATTGATTTTTAGTGGAAAAAGATTCACCATAAAAAATGGTCTGACACTCAAAACTCATGAACTGTTTCGAGCTATTACCATGCAACCGGGGAGAGCATCTTTGGCCAACTTGCAAATCTTGCTGCATCTTTACTTTTTTTACCAAGTTCCAATGCCGAAGTTGAGCGCTCATTTAGTGAAGTAAAATATACGGAACATGATGAGTATAAAAACATTAAATGCATTATTGGAAAAAGTTAAGTGTATCTTAATTTTACCAGACCACGGAGCTGATTAACAGCTCTCCTAGGCCTGGCCCGAAAGATCAGATATAATATGTATATATATATATATATATATATATATATATATATATATAATATATATATATATATATATATATGTATATATATATATATATATATATATGTGTGTGTGTATATATATATATATATATATATATTTTACGTAGCTAGGAAGCAATTGGTCACCTAGCAACGGGACTTACAGCTTATTGTGGAATCCGAACCACATTATATCGAGAAAAGAATTTCCATCACCAGATTGGCCGCGCCGAGAATCGAACTCCAGACTACCGAACTGGTAGCCGAGCGCGAAAACCACTCGTCCAACGAGGAACTTACGCATTATTGGAAATACTATATGGATCGAGACGTTATGACAAGTGTTGGCTTAAATATATCCTTCCCCCCAAAATCACTTGATGATAGAGGAAAATCAGAGAAATATAAAACTAATTTAGACACACATCTACGTCAGCTATCGCTACGAATTAGGCATGGAGGATACTATAGAGTATAGACAATCCTGAATTAGCCTACACAACCAATAAAAGTGTAAGTACACTGGTAACCGCTTATAATAAATTTCAGCATGTAGAGGACACTGACAATTGCTTGAGGTAATTTTAACAATAGAAGTCATTATTTTAGCAATAGATGAATAGATAATACTGTAAAAAAAAACGCAATTTTGTAAATTCTAACGCTTTTCTGAACCTTACCTAGCGCGTTTTGAAATTCGAGATGGCAATCCTAGGCTAAGATGTGCGATGTTCTTCCATAGGTTTATGAAAATGTCAATTCTCGAGTTAAATGCCACTTATGTTATGCGGGTAAAGCCAGGCTAACTGTTCTGTACAGTTAAATCAGGCGTGAGTAGTACAGTATTCCCTAGGCTAAAGATTGCTTGCTGTTTGACACAAGATTGCTGTCCTGGATTAACTTTTGTATTTTAGGGAACCAGTTTAAGAACCTACTGTTAAGAACTAGGAAACATTAAAGAAACCGCGGATGTTGGACTTTTTATTCCTCAACCTTAACCTCAAGACGGAGATTCGACCGTCTTCGAAGTCAAGTACCAGTTCCAGCTAAAAATAGACCTAAGGATATTGTGGTACAATCTTATCAGGTTATGCTAAGGCTTGAACTGTTATAAAAACTCTTCATTAATTGTCCTAAAATAAATGGTAGCCTTCAAATGGTATATTAGGACAATTGACATCAATACACAGTAGCCACAAGTAGCAATAACATTACAGAGAGTAAGTACAATTGTACAAATGGGTTAGTTAAGAGGACTGTATGGACAAGACTGAGAGTTGCAGAGGGAAAAGTCGTAACAGTGGCTGGTTATGGTCCGGGGATGGTAAGGAATGAGAATAGAAGATAAAAATCTTTTTTGTTGCGATCTGAATCTGTGCCTGGTTGGAGTTGGGAAATATAAAAGGGGGATTCTGCTAGGTGATTCGATTGTAAAAGTTGTTGGCAAAGAAAGAGATCGTATTGTTGGTAGGTATGGTGCTCCTGGAGTAAATGAAAACGAAGAGACTTGTTGAAATGTATTTGCAGAAGGCTTGATTTGAGTGAAATACATATTTTCCAAGGAATATATATATATATATATATATATATATATATATATATATATATTCAGTTGTTTTCCACATAGGAAAATGAAAATGGTTTTATCTCAGAAAATGCCCAACAGTTTCGTCCTCCAATGGACTGTGTGCATGTTTTAAGACAAACCATTTTTATTTTCGTTTGCGGAATACAACTGAATTACAATATCTTCGTGCCTAAGAAGATTACCGGTAATACACACACATATACACACACACACACACACACACATATTTATAATATATATATATATATATATATATATATATATATATATATATATATATATATATATATAATAAATAAATATAAATATATATATATATATATATATATATATATATATATATATATATATATATATATATATATATATATATATATATGTATATATATATATATATATATATATATATATATATATATATATATATATATATATATATGTACACTTGGGAAAGAGGTAATGGTGAGAAAACGAGTTTGCTTATGTACTGAAGAGAAGATGAAGGTAATACATCCGGTTGTTATTTTGATGAAGCAGAAGTGATAATGGATACAAGTCAGTTAGATAAGAAAGAAGTGGAGAGAACATGTATGGAGAAAATGGATAAATTAAGGGGTAAGATTAAAGATATGCAGGTGAGAGGAGCAGATGAGTTTTTAAAAATTTCAGGGAGTAATTGTGGATGTATGAAGAACGGAAGAATGAATAAAAACAGTCGGCAGGAGGACAGGAAATGAAGAGGTTTAATGACAGAAATACAGTGTTTATGGTGCAGTTGCAAGACAAAAGAGAGCATTTGTGCAGGAGGATGGTTAGGGCTCACTACTGAAGAAGAAATTGAAAGAAAAACAAATGGAGATATGCTGTTGGATGTGAGTGCAGTCCTGGGTCGACGGAGTCAGTATCTTAAAGTTATTGGACGGAAGGGATAACAGAGGCAGAACTAAATTATACAAGTGTGGAAAAGATTAGTGTAAGGGTAAAGAATGAAAAAATCCCAGTACTTGATGGGACTACAATTCGAAATATCTTCTGAGACAACGAGTCTTCCTGGCTTCACGTACTCTTCTTTTTCCAACAACATTACTGATATTCATCTTAACATAGTCCTGACTCCTGTCTACTCACAAATCTTGTTCTTAATAATATTTCATTTCAAGTCTCTTCTTTTGAAAATGAGTTTTTTTAAGTTGTCATCTGCATATGTAAATTTTCCTCACCCTGTACAGACAATAATCAAACATCTACAAATATTAGTCTATACATTATTTGTTGTTTATGTGTGTGTGCGTGAGTTTTAAAACTCCTTTCCTTGCCTCATAAACAATAATGACACATAACCTTGGATACACGACACACACTTATGTAAGATCTTCCACAACAACCCATCACAACAGCCTCGCCAAGTTCTCGTTACCTGAAGTTCTTGCTTGCCTGATACAAAACATCAATTGCCTTTACCAGACTGCCGTCAACAACATGCAACCTTAACACTTTCACACTCTGTGCTTTTATGAATTCTACTGAGCGCTTTTCTACAAGTAGCCATCTTGCTTGGTGAGACGTTCCCGCGCACAGTCTGATTAATCAACAGATATCACAAGTTTAACTTACGTCTAGAACTTGAGAAATATCTAGAAGTGTTCGTGAACTATCGGTGATAAGATTAGTGTGAAAATAGTAGGATAAAGCATCTACTAAGTTAGTTTAGCAAGTGAAATACTGTAAATCAGAACAAGATGGCAGTAAGTTCCAACTGTGGCAAAAAATGGCAAAATTTAGCTTGTTTGGCAGATTCACAAAACGATGAGGTAGCAGGAAGGGAACTGGCATTTCTCATCTATGAGATCAGCAATAGTCCTAACCAAAAAGATACAAAAGCATTCATAGATATATTAGAAGGATATAATCCTTCAAACTGGAACAAATCAACAGAAAACATCTTGAAAATAATTGAAGAAGTTCCAAATAAAATCCAAGTGGTCAAGAGACTCATAAAGAAAATATACATAAACCAACATATTCCGACTAAGAAAATGAATAAGGTGAACATTGTGAATATCCTAATTTATGCATTAGGAAAAAGAATGCCAAAAGCATGCAAACTGTGTAAGGTGTGGTATAGCATAGTTAATCCAAAACATGATCAGAAAATGTTCTGCATGCAACATTCCGACACATCCACAATGTACTGAGGTAATGCAAGATATGAGAAAAGATACCAGAATATTTTGCTCAACATGTCTATCATGGATAGACAATGTTATTAAATCAAGATTGAATGTACAAATAGTTGAGGATGAAGAAGAAGAGGAAGAGGAAGAAGAAGAAGAGGAAAATGGAAGAGAAGTAAACAAAACTGAAATGACAGAAAAAAATAAGGAAAACAAAGAACAAGATAAAAGTATGGATGCAGAGATACTCATTGATACTACATATGAGGCAATAAAGCAGCATACTTACGAAGAAATAAATTACGATATGACAACACAAAAGAAAATCCTGAAGAGGTTCTACCCAGATCTACACAATAACGGGAAAGAGGAAAAAATAGACAAAAAAGACAAAGTCTGCAACCTTTTGAACAGAGGGAATTGCAGATTTGGAGAAAGATGTTACTACAAACATCCTAAGGTATGTCACAACTATGAAATATATGGTAAATGTGCATACCTAGACGGCTATGAGGATGATTGCAGAGATCTACATCCAAAAAATATGCAAAAACCTAAAAGAAGGAAAAGGATGTAAGTTCGACAAAAAATGTAAATATATGCACCCTGTAGCCATGAATCAAAATCAAATAAATAATCAATCAAGTAATAAAATCCAAAATAAGAAAGAAACAAATAAAGAGAGGAATAAAGAATATCAGGTAAAAGAAAAAACCAAGCCATCAACGCAATATGCAGTGATGTCAGGAAAAAATTTCCAAGCCTCAGCTCCAAGATACAACTCAAGAGATAAGAACTGTATTTATTATGCAAGAGAATATTGCAGATACGGAGAAAATTGCAGATTCAGGCACAAAATGAATAATTATGATGAAGAAGATCAAATATTATGGAAAAGTTGGATTTTTTAATGTCAGAATTTCTGGAAATGAAAAAAAGAACAACATACCAGAACAAGAAAGAGACATGGGAAAAACACGCAAACCATCATAGTGATGAATGCGCAGGGTTTAGTTACGAGTAACTCAAAAAGAAAAATAGAGTACTTAGAAGAACTAACCAAAATTGAAAAGAAAATAGATATAATGGAATAATTAAGTTGAAACCATGGTATTTCCCTAAGAGACTGGAAGGAATGGATCAAATAAAAGTGGGTTCCAAACTTATTAGATCAAGATAGAAAAAATAGGAATCAAGAGGGAACCGCAATATATGGGAAAGACAAAAAACAAGGAAAAATATATGAGAAATATAGTAACTCAGAATGTGAACTAATAGCGGTAGAATTTGAATATGAAAAATTAATGAACATAGTAATATATAGACCTCCTAATACTAAAGAGTTTGACTTAATAATAGAAAAATTGGATGATATTATGTAGAAATCACAAGGACTGGACTATTCTCCTATCTGGAGACTTCAACTTTCCTTTCGTAGACTGGAAAGAACGAAGAGGAGATTGTGGTTGTACTTATACATATAAAAACAGAGTAATAATAGTGCAGAAGATAAGAAGCAATTCGAAAAGCTATTAGATATGCTACTAGAATACGACGTTCAACAAATAAATCACCTGCCAACAAGAAAGGAAAATACTTCACAAATACTAGTATTTGTGAACGAGATGAATTATGTTAAGGAAATTATAGTTTATAATGCGAGTATTTCAGACCATAATGTCATAGAATTAACAGTCCATTCCAAAGCAAGTGAAAACAGAGATAAGCAAGAAATGAAAAAGTGGGAAGGATATGGAAAATACAACTTCTACAGTAAAAATATAAAATGGTCAGAAATAAATGAAGAATTAAACAAAGATTGCGGGATAACAAAATTTTCGTAAGCTGAATGGACAAATAAGGGTAAAATACGGAGATATTATATAAAATATTAGAGAAAATAGTGGATAAAATATATACCGAAGAAGAAAAGTAAACATCAGTCATGCATACCAAGAGACAAAAGGATCTTGTTCCAGAAAATCAGGAAATGGAAAAAAGGTCTTGCAAAAGAAAAAAATGCATGGAAAGTATAGAACTAAAAAGTAAGATAGAAAATGCAGAATAAAAGATTATACAATCAAAAGAAAATGAAAAAGGGACTTGGAAGAAAACACCCTAGTAAATATCAAGCAAAACCCCAAACTATTATACTCATATGCAAAAAAGATGAATAGAAGAAGAATAGAAATAGGCCCTCTAAGAATTGAAGGGAGATTAACGAATGATAAAAAGGAAATTTGCAACATATTGGCAGAACGATATAAGAGAGAATTCACCCCTGGAATAGATAATGAAGATAACGATATAGAAGTAAGGGACAAAAATAGTGAATATTTAGCTGACATAGATATTAATGAAGCTGATATTGTGCAGGCTATTAATGAAATTAAAAATGGAGCTGCAGCAGGGCCTGATGGAGTTCCTGCTATTTTGTTAAAGAAAGTAGTTCATTCTATTGCAGCCACTTGCAATATTATTAAGACAAAGTGTAGATACAGGCATGATTTATGATGAGCACAAATTAGCATATATTACCCCTACATTCAAAAGTGGATCAAGACTAGAGGCAAGTAATTATAGGCCTGTGAGTCTAACATCACATATTATGAAAGTGTATATAGGACAACATGGTTTCGTACCCGGAAAAAGTTAGTCCACCGTGAGAACATATACAAAAATATGAAAAGCGGAAATGAAACAGATGTGGTTTATCTAGACTTTGCAAAAGCTTTTGACAAGGTAGACCATAATATATTAGCGAAGAAAATTAGAAAACATAATAAAGTGGATAAAGTAGGAAGATGGTTAAAAGAATTTTTACACAACAGAAAACAGATAGTTATTGCAAACGATGAGAAATCGGATGAAGCTAAGGTAATTTCCAGTGTGCCACAAGGTACGGTGTTAGCTGCATTACTGTTTGTTATTATGATTGCAGACATAGACAGTAATGTTAAGGACTCGGTAGTGAGTAGTTTCGCCAATGACAAAAGAATAAGTAGAGAAATTACTTGTGATGAAGATAGGAACACGCTACAAAGAGACCTTAACAAAGTATATGATTGGGCAGAGGTAAATAGGATGGTATTTAACTCTGATAAATTTGAATCAATAAACTATGGAGACAGAGAAGGAAAGCTATATGCATATAGGGGACCTAATAATGAGACAATCACAAATAAGGAAGCAGTTAAAGACCTTGGTGTGATGATGAATAGGAACATGTTATGCAACGATCAAATCGCAATTCTATTGGCAAAATGTAAAGCAAAAATGGGAATGTTGTTACGGCACTTCAAAACAAGAAAAGCTGAACACATGATTATGCTTTATAAAACATATGTTCGTAGTCCACTTGAATATTGCAATATGATATGGTACCTACACTATCAAAAGGATATTGCACAAATAGAGAGTGTACAAAGGTCCTTTACAGCTAGAATAGAAGAAGTTAAGGACCTTGACTACTGGGAAAGACTACAATCCTTAAAATTATATAGTCTAGAAAGGAGAAGAGAAAGCTACATGATAATTCAGGCATGGAAACAGATAGGAGAAATAGCCGAAAACATCATGGAGCTAAAAATATCAGAAAGAGCAAGCAGAGGTAGATTAATAGTGCCCAAAACTATACACAGGACATTAAGCCACTACGCACCAGCATCGATAATGCAGCGTCTATTCAATGCGCTGCCAGCTCATCTGAGGAATATAACAGGAGTGAGCATAGATGTGTTTAAGAATAAGCTCGACAAATATCTAAACTGCATCCCAGACTATCCAAGATTGGAAGATGCAAAATATACCGGAAGATGTACTTGTAACTCTCTGGTAGACATTAGAGGTGCCTCACACTGAGGGACCTGGGACAACCCGAACAAGATGTAAGGTCTGTAAGGACTGTTGTCGTAAGAATACTTGGGTAAGGGATACATGTAAAGTAGAAGGCCGAACGAAGATATCCCTTATTAATAGGATTTTTTGGCTCACCAATATAGAAAAGGGTGTGTATATAACACGGAACAGGTGAGATCACCTTCGAAACTTACAGAGATAATGAGAAATCTGCGGAAGTTCCGAGGGACACCGTATTTAGTATCAGCCCCCCGGGGATTAAAGTATAGACAAAAGACTGCGAATTTCTCATTATCTCGGTAAATTTCTCCAGTTATCTCATCTGCACTACCTTACGTACACCATTGCCCACATTGTTTAGATGGAAAATTTTATAAAAAAAAAATTGTTATATTCGCTCTGCCGTTCCCTTTGCATATACTTGTGGCTGGTATGAGGGACGAACAGCTAACGATACCAACTCGACGTGCGAACTTCTACTCGACTGCTGACTCATAGCTGGAGGGTAGTGAGCATGGTCAATGGTCAAAACCTTGGTCTAGACCAGTGGTTCTCAACTAAGAGGGGGACTCCTCTAGGACACAGATTGGCAGACTCAAACTAGCTCTAGAAACACACATAGCGCATTGTACATCGTTCCGAAAGGTGAGGTGGAAGCAACGGTTGGAAAAGTGCCCCAAAGTGAGGCGTGAGAAGTGGCCCAAAGAGAGGCGAGAAAAGTGGCCAAAAGAGAGGCGAGCGAAGTGGTCCAAAGAGAGGCGAGAGAAGTGGCCCAAAGAGAGGCGAGAGAAGTGGCCCAAAAAGAAACGAGAAAAGTGCCCCAGAGTGAGGCGAGAGAAGTGGCCCAAAGAGAGACGAGAAAAGTGCCCCAGAATGAGGCGAGAGAAGTGGCCCAAAGAGAGGCTAGAGAAGTGGCCCAAAGAGAGAAGAGAGAAGTGGCCCAAAGAGAGACAAGAGAAGTGACCCAAAGAGAAGCGAGAGAAGTGAATAATTTCTTATCTCGTTCTATCGCGCCGCTATAATATGGAGATAACCTGGGCGTTGAAGGGTTTGAGAGCTTGAGGCTGTCGTCAAAGTTCGGAACCGGAAATAGAAAACTGCCGTGCAGGAGTCGCAAACTCGAGGATCAACCGGTTAGAGCAGCTCTAAACGACATTCCTTTTCAGATAATGGAATTCTCCGCCTTTCTTGCAATGAACAAACAAAATAATTAATACATTGAAAACATGAACATAACTTTATTCTACGATTCTGTCTACTAAATTTCAGAGTTTAATTGATCTTCTCATAACCAAATAATTTTATTTATTTACTGATGTTTGCCTAACTCGCAATAACAAAAAATTTAAGTAATACAGGCATTTCAAATAGGTCCAAATCAAACACTGTATAAAGATTATGAGAGAGAGAGAGAGAGAGAGAGAGAGAGAGAGAGAGAGAGAGAAATCTGATGGGTGATATCACCCCGGTAAGAACGAGGTTTATTTTGCAGAGTCCCTCCCATCACTCTCTCCCTCTCAGTTGCGATCCACAACAGTCGACAAGCAACCAGGAACACAGGCTACTGCTCAAGTCAACATAGGTATATTAGGTTTTAAGGAAAGGTCACTACATATTTCGTTCTTTTCGAACGAGAGAGAGAGAGAGAGAGAGAGAGAGAGAGAGAGAGAGAGAGAGAGAGAGACCTTACTTTACAGACCTTACATCTTGTTCGGGTTGCCCCAGGTCCCTCAGTATGAGGCACCTCTAATGTCTACCAGAGAGTTGCTAGTACATCTTCCGGTATATTTTGCATCTTCCAATCTTGGATGGTCTGGGATGCGGTTTAGATATTTATCGAGCTTATTCTTAAACACATCTACGCTCACTCCTGTTATATTCCTCAGATGAGCTGGCAACGCATTGAATAGACGCTGCATTATCGATGCTGGTGCGTAGTGGATTAATGTCCTGTGTATAGTTTGGGCACTATTAATCTACCTCTGCTTGCTCTTTCTGATATTTTTAGCTCCATGATGTTTTCTGCTATTCCTTCTATCTGTTTCCATGCCTGAATTATCATGTAGCGTTCTCTTCTCCTTTCTAGACTATATAATTTTAAGGATTGTAGTCTTTCCCAGTAGTCAAGGTCCTTAACTTCTTCTATTCTAGCTGTAAAGGACCTTTGTACACTCTCTATTTGTGCAATATCCTTTTGATAGTGTGGGTACCATATCATATTGCAATATTCAAGTGGACTACGAATATATGTTTTATAAAGCATAATCATGTGTTCAGCTTTTCTTGTTTTGAAGTGCCGTAACAACATTCCCATTTTTGCATTACATTTTGCCAATAGAATTGCTATTTGATCGTTGCATAACATGTTCCTATTCATCATCACACCAAGGTCTTTAACTGCTTCCTTATTTGTGATTGTCTCATTATTAGGTCCCCTATATGCATATAGCTTTCCTTCTCTGTCTCCATAGTTTATTGATTCAAATTTATCAGAGTTAAATACCATCCTATTTACCTCTGCCCAATCATATACTTTGTTAAGGTCTCTTTGTAGCGCGTTCCTATCTTCATCACAAGTAATTTCTCTACTTATTCTTGTGTCATCGGCGAAACTACTCACTACCGAGTCCTTAACATTACTGTCTATGTCTGCAATCATAATAACAAACAGTAATGCAGCTAACACCGTACCTTGTGGCACACTGGAAATTACCTTAGCTTCATCCGATTTCTCATCGTTTGCAATAACTATCTGTTTTCTGTTGTGTAAAAATTCTTTTAACCATCTTCCTACTTTATCCCTATATTATGTTTTCTAATTTTCTTCGCTAATATATTATGGTCTACCTTGTCAAAAGCTTTTGCAAAGTCTAGATAAACCACATCTGTTTCATTTCCGCTTTTCATATTTTTGTATATGTTCTCACGGTGGACTAACAGTTGGGTTTGTGTACTTTTCCGGGTACGAAACCATGTTGTCCTATATTAAACAGATTATTTTTTTATTAAATGTTTCATAATATTTTTCTTCATTACCCTTTCATTCACTTTCATAATATGTGATGTTAGACTCACAGGCCTATAATTACTTGTCTCTAGTCTTGATCCACTTTTGAATGTAGGGGTAATATATGCTAATTTGTGCTCATCATAAATCATGCCTGTATCTACGCTATGTCTTAATAATATTGCAAGTGGCTTTGCAATAGAATGAACTACTTTCTTTAACAAAATAGCAGGAACTCCATCAGGACCTGCTGCAGCTCCATTTCTAATTTCATTAATAGCCTGCACAATATCAGCTTTATTAATATCTATGTCAGCTAAATATTTACTATTTTCGTCCCTTACTTCTATATCATTATCTTCATTATCTATTCTAGGGGTGAATTCTCTCTTATATCGTTCTGCCAATATTTTGCAAATTTCCTTTTTTTCATTCGTTAATCTCCCTTCAATTCTTAGAGGGCCTATTTCTATTCTTCTTTTATTCATCTTTTTCGCGTATGAGTATAATAGTTTGGGGTTTTGCTTGATATTTAATAGGGTGTTTTCTTCCAAGTCCCGTTTTTTATTTTCTTTTGATTGTATAATGTTTTGTTCTGCATTTTCTATCTTTCTTTTTAGTTCTATAACTTTCCATGCATTTTTTTCTTTTGCAAGACCTTTTTTCCCCTTTCTGATTTTCTGGAACAAGATCTTTCTGTCTCTTGGTATGCATGACTGATGTTTACTTTTCTTCTTTGGTATATATTTATCCACTATTTTCTCTAATATTTTATATAATATCTCCGTATTTACCCTTATGTTATCCCAATCTTTGCTTAATTCTTTATTTATTTCTGACCATTTTATATTTTTACTGTAGAAGTTGTATTTTCCATATCCTTCCCACTTTTTCATTTCTTGCTTATCTCTGTTTTCACTTGCTTTGGAATGGACTGTTAATTCTATGACATTATGGTCTGAAATACTCGCATTATAAACTATTATTTCTTTAACATAATTCATTTTGTTCACAAATACAAAGGTCTAAAGTATTTTCCTTTCTTGTTGACAGGTGATGTATTTGTTGAATGTTGTATTCTAGTAGCATATCTAATAGCTTTTCGAATTGCCTCTTATCTTCTGCATTACTATTACTCTCTTTTTTATATGTATAAGTACAACCACAATCTCCTCTTCGTTCTTTCCAGTCTACGAAAGGAAAGTTGAAGTCTCCAGATAGGAGAATAGTCCAGTCCTTGTGATTTCTACATAGATCATCCAATTTTTCTATTATTAAGCCAAACTCTTTAGTATTAGGAGGTCTATATATTACTATGTTCATTAATTTTTCAGATTCAAATTCTACCGCTATTAGTTCACATTCTGAGTTACTACTATATTTCTCATACATTTTTCCTTGATTTTTGTCTTTCCCATATATTGCGGTTCCCTCTTGATTCCTATTTTTTCTATCTGATCTATAAGTTTGGAACCCTTTTATTTGATCACCATTCCCAGTCTCTTGGGAATACCAGGTTTCACTTATATTCATTATATCTATTTTCTTTTCAATTTGGGTTAGTTCTTCTAAGTACTCTATTTTTCTTTTTGAGTTACTCGTAACTAAACCCTGCGCATTCATCACTATGATGGTTTGCGTGTTTTCTCCTTCATTTAATATGGGTAATAATAAGGATTCTCCCATGTCTCTTTCCTGTTCTGGTATGTTGTTCTTTTTTTCATTTCCAGAAATTCTGACATTAAAAAATCCAACTTTTCCATAATATTTGATCTTCCTTCATCATAATTATTCATTTTGTGTCTGAATCTGCAATTTTCTCCGTATCTACAATATTCTCTTGCATAATAAATACAGTTATTATCTCTTGAGTTGTATCTTGGAGCTGAGGCTTTTAAATTTTTTGCTGACATCACTGCATATCGTGTTGATGGCTTGGTTTTTTCTTTTACCTGATATTCTTTATTCCTCTCTTTATTTGTTTCTTTCTTATTTTGGATTTTATTACTTGATTGATTATTTATTTGATTATGATTCATGGCTACAGGGTGCATATATTTACATTTTTTGTCGAACTTACATCCTTTTCCTTCTTTTAGGTTTTTGCATACTTTTGGATGCAGATCTCTGCTATCATCCTCATAGCCGTCTAGGTATGCACATTTACCATATATTTCATAGTTGTGACATACCTTAGGATGTTTGTAGTAACATCTTTCACCAAATCTGCAATTCCCTCTTTTCAAAAGGTTGCAGACTTTGTCTTTTTTGTCTATTTTTTCCTCTTTCCCGTCATTGTGTAGATCTGGGTAGAGCCTCTTCGGGATTTTCTTTTGTGTTGTCATATCGTAATTTATTTCTTCGTAAGTATGCTGCTTTATTGCCTCATATGTAGTATCAATGAGTATCTCTGCATCCATACTTTTATCTTGTTCTTTGTTTTCCTTATTTTTTTCTGTCATTTCAGTTTTGTTTATTTCTCTTCCGTTTTCCTCTTCTTCTTCTTCCTCTTCCTCTTCTTCTTCATCCTCAACTATTTGTACATTCAATCTTGATTTAATAACATTGTCTATCCATGATAGACATGTTGAGCAAAATATTTTATTGAGTTTTCCCATACTCTGTAGAAGGAAGTTGCTGACAATGGTTTATAAGAGAGCTTCTACGGGCTGCTCTATGAGCAAGAGCCCATGCTGGCATAAGGCCAGCTTAATCTCTAACATCATTATAAGAGAACGGTTAAAAAGTCTTAAACACGAACCCCCCACTCTCACAGCTAAAAATAAATGCATAAACAAACAAATACATAGATAAATGGAATAACTAAATAAAACTAGACGTACTTAACGTGATTTACTTCAGATCAAGTCAAACATTATTATACCGTGCTCTCATATACTATAATCAAACTTGGATAGCAAATTTCGAGTTGCTGAATCATTTTCCTCTCAATTCAAGAGGAAAAATGGTTCCCCCCTATATTCTCTGCTTTTTTGTTTTATCCAAGTCACTCGACATCCAAGCAATTCTTCCTCCCTAATTCTCATTTCCAAGAAGATAATAATAATGGCATTTCTATTAACTTTGGTTACTGTTATATATTTATATTATATAATATATATATATATTATATATATTGATATATATATAATATAATATATATAGATAATATATATATAATTAATTATATATTTATATATATATATATATATATATCTATATATAATATAATATATATTATAATAAATTATTATAATTAATATATAATATAATAATATATATATATATATATATATATATATATATATATATAGGGTGTTTGGCCTAAGTAAAAAGCAAACGTAATTTTCTACCGACCCCCTCAAGACAAGACCAGAGAGACACCCAGCAATAAAATAAAAATTCCCCACCTTAGCCAAACCCCTGATTAACGTCCAACAAAAGACATCCCCCAAGGACACAGGCGTTTACGAAATCCCATGCCTGGACTGTGAACAATCTTACATCGGATTTACAGGAAAATCACTTCCCCAGAGATTAATACAACATAAACAGTCAGTTAGGTACATGGACAACATTACTCATCTATTTTCCACCATATAAATGAACAACCACAGAATAAACTGGAATTTGTCATGTATAATTTATAGCAGCAACTGCCAGTACAAGTCAGATGATATAATGAACATCTCAAAGGGCGCATGGGATACAGATGTCATTGATAAAGTGTTCATTCAACCAATGCTTAAGAGGATTAAAGGAAGATTATCAGTGGGAGTGACCTAAATTGGCTTATCTGTGGATGCATCTCTTGGTATAAATACCACCTTTTCTGTAACTTTTCTCATTCATCTACCTGAAGAGGGAGGCAGTGGTCTCTGAAATATAGTATTTTCTCTCTATATTTTGGCGTTTTTATGGGCTCCTTTTATTAGATACACACACACATATATATATGTATATATATAATTATATTATATTATAAAATTAATTAGAATAATATTATATTTTATATATAAAATTAATATATATCTCACATATAGTATATATAAACTATTAAGAAACACCTCAAAAAAGCGCCTCAGTGGCGTGATCAGTGTGGTCTTGGCCTGCCGCGTGTTCAATTCTCGGGCATTCCATTGAGGGGTTAGCAATATGTATTTCTGGTGATAGAAGTTCACTCTCGACGTGGTTCGGAAGTCATGTAAAGGCATTGGTCCCGTTGCTGAATAACCACTGGTTCCATGCAACATAAAAACACCATACAAACAAACAAACAAACACCCCAAAAGGTAATCGATTACAGTACTTATTGATCTTCCGTCCATGTAAACAAGACAACAGACTTATGAGAAGATAGGTGAAGAAGCGAAGTGTTGACAGAGCTAATAACAGAAATAAACACAAACGGTTATTGGTGCTTCTGAATCCTCTTATTAAAATAATTGTCACCAAATGCAATAAATTACCAGGAACATTGATCTTAAGTCTCAGATTGAATTAATGAACCCATTTGTTGACATGAAATTCTAGCTTGGCGTAAAATAGCAACATGGTGGGACAAATACTCACGCCGGGAACGGCTACATTACTCTATTGAATAAGCAGTAAAAATAAAAAAAACAAATCATGAAAAAGTAACAGCAATGTTATCTCACTGAAATCTAAGCGAGCCTACAAAAAGCCCTGCTCTGTGGTAAACTGCCATTTCCAGTAAATGCACAATGCTGTGGTAGTACATACAGGTAGTTTCATTGCATCCTGGAATGATGAACTCTGCCTTAAGTTGTGACCACCCAATGTTCAATCTTGAATAAACGTGTTAATCGAAACCACAAACCATATTTATTCCATTCTAAGGTAAATGATTGACTGTCATTCAGTTTTCCTGGAAGCGCTGGGTTGGTCAACTAGTAAGTCATACAACTGGATGTGGATGTGGATGCGGATATCAATCTTTTAAATTGCGGATGCGGATGCGGATGCGGATGCAGATGCGGATATTTGATGACCATACCCTCGTGGATGCGGATACTTTGTAAATCTTAATAGTTACGATATATTTAGTTGTTAAAGACGATCTTCAGTCACATAATTCAAAATCATGTGTTACCATATATTTGATGTACTAATAGAAAGTAGTAACATAAAGAAATACTCATGTATGTGTGCTCATATTTTCATAAGAACGTAGTTGTCTTGGCACAAGGTTATTTCATGTTCACTGCATGATAAGAGTAACAAAACTCAAAGCCATTCTTTGCATTAGAGAGAGAGAGAGAGAGAGAGAGAGAGGATGAGGAGAGAGAAGAGGAGAGAGACGAGAGAGAGAGAGAGAGAGAGAGAGAGAGAGAGAGAGAGAGTTTCCTAAGAAATGCAATACCCTGCCTTTATAAGTACAATTGCTGTAAATGACACGAAATTACTAAAACACATATACTATAACAGAGCTACTTATAATTTATATATTGTCTGAAATGCGTAATTATGTATCATGTATTCTGTATGATAAAACTAAAAAGCCAAATTCAGCAAAAAAAAAAAAAAAAAAAAAAAAAAATCTACTTTTAGCTACAATGTATGAGTATGA
This sequence comes from Macrobrachium nipponense, assembly GCF_015104395.2. Lineage (NCBI taxonomy): Eukaryota > Metazoa > Arthropoda > Malacostraca > Decapoda > Palaemonidae > Macrobrachium > Macrobrachium nipponense. The sequence continues at coordinate 95,789,283 of NC_087200.1, read as the reverse complement.
ACTATTGAACTCTGAGCAGGGGGTGATATCCGAATATCTACTTTCCCAAACTGCTGATGCAGATGTTACTTGCAATGCTAATGCAGATGTGGATGCGAATTTATAAAGAATGCGGATAATCCGCGGACGTGGATATCCATCTCTAATAAACACTACAAACAGTCTGAAAACAAGTCAACGACCCGAAGAGAACGAATCTTTGGCAATATATTTTATATTTTATATTAAGAATTTCATGTTTATTCCACAATAAATATTTAAACCATAAGTTTGCTGAAGTACATAATTCTTATGTCATTATAATCCTTAAATCATTGGTTTGACGATGTTTAGTGATAAAAATGGGAAACACTCCTTTCCTGCAGGCAAAACTGAGGTGTAATGAAAGTTCTAATTTTTGAAAGACACATCTCTCAGGAGAGGTCGGAACGTACATCCTGACTGTGTGAACTCTCGAGAGAGATTGAGAATTTCCAGCCCTGTGATTGGCTTATCAACAGCCAATCAGGAGCGTCGTAAGGGACGGGCCTAGACAACAGATGCAAGGTTCATGTGAATCTATTATAGGACTACCAATAAGTCATCGATTTGCATTCAGTTTGTCTTTAAAAGCACGACACTGAGGGTCGAAAAAATCTGTCTCTGGGTTGTGGATATTTGAGTAAAGTGCCTTGCCTTTCTTTTCATTAAAAGAGTTTCTAAAACATCTCCAGAGAAAATGAAAGGCATGAATTATACCTATGAACGGAAAAGAAGCTGTTCATGTTATAAATTATTAAAGAAATTGGCACTCTAATAACTGCACTAAGAGTAGGGTTTATAATATAATAATATAATAGTAAAAAAAAAATCAACATGATCGAACCGGTTCATGCAAGGCAAAACAAGTCCTTCATGATGGAAATGAAACTATGAATGCAGAACAAAAGATACGAAAAAGATGAAAGAGGATGGCACTCTACGAACCTACAGAGCAACTTTCCTCTTCAGTTACCCAGCCCTATTCAACTTTGGATAACGCAAACATATGGCCTGAAAGGGCTAAATATCGGGTATTGAATCGACCAAGATTTGAAAACATGGCTTTATGGTCGCTGTACAGTGTAAAAAAACGGAATGCAATCCCACTCATTAGATTAATATTAAATTTCAATTACTTTTATTATGGATTTTTTGTTTCCTTCTGGCCTGGGCGAAACTGTTCATCCCATCGGACTCTCCATCAAAAATAACAATTTATAATTTCTTCATTGTGTCTCACATATGTCCACAAAATAATATATAAATTGAGCAGATGAACAGTATATGTGGAAAGGATCTATAAGTATTTATCAGAAGTGTAACCTATATCGTTCTTTTAGTCACCTTTAAACAATATTTTAACCACCCATTTGTGCGATGGTGCACAAATCACTCCCTTATAATGTTATATTTTCCTTGTTAAAACAGGGGACTCTTTGGTGCTAGTTCTCTTTGTGCCATTTTTGATCTTGAAGGTTCCTTGAAATCATTTGTACAGCTGGCAGCAACCACGCATGGAAAATACATTGCAGAATAAAGAAAGAATAAGGTTTTACTTAAAGAATAAAATGATTATCTTTAAGTAAAAATAAATTAACCTTGCAAAAACTTTATGAAAAAATTGGCATTCTAAAACAATTTTCTTATGAAAAAGTAAGCTTTTGCTCAAGGTTGATATTGTTTTAATGTTAAAAAGCTTTCTAAAGCCAAAAAATATTTTTGATCAAAATAATTATTCCCTTTTTCATATAAAAATTTTATTCTATAACGTCTTTTCCCTTAATATTAATTCTCCTATCAAAGCGCCACACTTTATTAAAAAAATTAATTTCTTTATCAAACCTAAAATATACTTCAATGGAACAAATGGAAATTATTGGCTGTAGTAAAATCAGAGTGAAGTACTATATTCATCTGCTTGCTAAACACAAAAACGATGACCAAAATGATGAACATATGTTTATTAAATTGGAAGAAAAAAAGGTGTACAATATATATATATATATTTTATTTGACGATAAAGAGTGCACATGACACTTTTGATTCGAAAATGAGTATATACATTTTTTTCGAAGCAGCTGAAACGATAGCATTTGCTAAATACCAAAAATCTTAGTTAACCTTTCTATTTGAAACACTAAAGTGATCAAGGATTACTATTCGAAATTTTAAAGCATATGATAACAGAAAAAGCATGTTGTGCTATTTTGAAAAGTATCCGAGACGTCTGTGATATATAAGCCATTTATTAAAAACTAGTTTTACAACCGGACAGTAGTTCCAGTACACAGAGAATCCAGAATACAATAGGTTTTGAACTTCACAAAAATGTTCGTTCTTTTATAGAAATTTCTTGTTTTGGTTAGGTTTTGTTAGCCTGTATTTAGAATAAATGTAATTTCTACCCCTTTCTCTTCTTTACAGAGAGATTTTTGTACTGGAAAGGAGTTTCTAATGTCTCGGGAAAAGGTTTTCAGGTTGCAGCCATGTTTCTGTTCTTAATAATGAAAAGGCAATCCTTTCTTGTTCGTGTGCATTTCCCGTCCGTAACATTATCAAACGAATAAAAAACGGAATTTTGCAGGGAAATTTCGTTTCACTGCCAACATGGTTAAGAAGAGAGCAGAGACGGCCCTCAGTAAACTTGGGTATAACTTTCACTGTCTTCGCTGTCACTGTCTTCTTCTTCGTCATTTTCTTCGGTCACCAGAATATTGGATGTGTAGCCACTGCCAGCCACCACCTGGGTCCCTCTGATCAGGCTATGGTTTGTGTAAGAGGAACTCCCGCTCGAATATCCAGAGGACGAAGAATAAGAAGGGGAATAGCTCGAGGGATACATGGTTGATGAATGGTAAGGACCCAGAGCGCCACTTCTTGGTGTTTGTGCCGAGCTTGTGTACCTGTAGTACTGAGAATGTTGAAGTTGCTGTTGCACTGAAGGCTGACTAGCTCTTGAATAGCTGTCATGCTGTACTGCAGAAGCGGCAGAACTGTTCAGCGTCTGAGAAGTAGCTCTCTGACTGACCATTGACTTCCGAACCTGTTCACGTAGAGCTGGATTGTACTGTGAACTGTGAATTAATTTGATCTGCTCTGGAGTCAGCCTGTACGTCGAGCACATGGCCTGTGGGGGAGACGACGCTCTCGAAGGCGAAAGAAACATCTGACGCGCTTCTAGCGACGACGCCCGAGGGACGAAACTCTCTTCTAGTTCTTCTTTAGTCCAGGGCGTTGCTCTCGAACTGTATATGATGTTGATCTGACGAGGGCCCAGGCGATACGAAAGTGGAGGCTCAGGAATAAGTACCGTCGAAGAATAGCGTTCCGGAGGCAACCGGTAAGGCTGACTGCTGGCACAGAGGCATCTCTGCGTGCCGCTGTAACATTGGGGATGGTGTCCGAGTGCAGTGGTATGCATTATAAGGGGTTGTCTCGGTCAGGTCTTTGGTACATCAAAGGCCAACCTGTGATTTATATGAAAAATTACATATCACTTTCAACACATCACACGGTCTTGTACCTCTTAGTTCATAATGTTCCTCCCACTTTGTTTCCTTTTAGTTTGGCTTAATTTCGAAGACCTTTTTGTCGCTTTCAAGCTAAATCACTATCTCTTAGATAGTTAGTTATTACGCCTGAGGAAAGAAATCGAGTTGATACAACGATTCCACTAGACTAAACACTTCAGTTCAACTTCTCGACGGAGCCAAGCGACGCAACCGCCACAACGCACGTTCAAACCGACAATGGAAGGACATAAAGCCATCCTCGTCTGTCTGTTGTCGTTAGTGTTGTCACCAGGAGAGGATGGAATTTATCTTGCCTATCCTGCGAGTTCCGCTTCCGCCAGAGAGATCTCGCAAAGGAAGCAGCACCTTCCGATTCATTTGTATTCTGTCAGTCTACTGCTGCTGTCCTGGGACCTTATCTGATCTAGCTCTCGGGCTGCTTCCGGATTTTATGCATTTTTTGTCAGCATTGCCCATATTCCGCTGAGGGATATTAGCTTATATTTTACAGAATTAATGAACGGGGAGAAAATTTCAACGTCATGCATGGGATGAAGAAAACAAATCAAGAGACATTTCGTGTATAAACTATAATGTAGTAACCTGATGTCAAAAACAGAATAAAATAAGAACTTGTACACATTTTTAATGTATATAAAAGACGTCCGATTTACATTCAATAAATGTACAAATTTGTTGCCGATATCAGACGCATTGCATTTTCCATCCAAGCACTGTCTCATCGAGCCTAGGCAAGAGATAGAGCGGACGAGTACCGTGGGATAATTAGGATCAGGTGTTTCACTTCATTTTTTTTTCTTTATGAATTGAGAGTAACTGACATTGTGTGCATAAATGAATACTCGCGTGCTGAATCAGGACAGAGGGTTTGCAGATTCTACTTCCAGTCCGACCTGGTGGCCTATTGTCGGTCTGACATTATATGCAAATGAGTGTTTATATTTACCCTGCATCTCATGATGTTATGGACCTCTCTCTCTCTCTCTCTCTCTCTCTCTTAGTTATTCCTCGTTACCGCTTTCCACGTCCTCCCTATCAAAACTATTTTGCAAAAAGCATCCAGTGACTCACGGAGTTAATTTGTAACTAAAAAATATAATCTTCATAAAGTGTAGATGAGTCAACCTGAAAGTCTGTAGGACTGATCGTGGCCTAAATAAACACGCAAATGTCAATTACGTGAAAGGTAAGTTTCAGCCTCTAATTCATATAAACTTCACCCTTAAGTGAAGTACATTTGAGGGTTTGAACTCAAAACCAAGCTTGAATTAAAAGCACACTGCCTCAGCGAAGACTACTCTTGCCCTATATAGAAGGTGTGAATTATTAAGTATTTTTAATTGAAATTTAGCATGCTTGATATACGGTGATTCTTAAGACCACTTGGATCATATCTAGGGGAGGGGCCAAGGTCACATTCCATTAGGGGGGTGGGGGAGCGCCCCCTTTTCCAGTATGGGGTAGCCTTCGTAATTCCACTATTTTTGTGACGTAGTGTGCGGATTTTGGGCTTAAATGTCTCATAGTAAGGTGAAAAGAAGTTATTTCATTCTTTTGTGCCCAACCGGGTGTCTGTAGATCAAATTGAAAAATTCATATATCATTTTCCTTCATCAATCTTTTTCTTTTCATATCAGCTTTCATTTATAATATATAAATATATATATATATATATATATATATATATATATATATATATATATATGTCACATAATATTACCGTGAGTCATATCCATACATCAAGCTAAAAATGTCCTTTAATATCTAATTCGCTCTACCACGGAATTAATATACTTCCATATATGTTAACCGAAGGTCGGTTGATGCCGACTCCAAAACAACGAATACTTGAGCGCGACAGGGATTTGCAGTTGAGAGGCGGCGTCAACTTATATTCTCTTGTGGTGGCTGTGTGGTCTAAGGCTTCACTGTGCATCGTGAATTTGTTGGTTCGATGGTTCGCGCCCATGAGCCGACGAATTTCTTATCGACTAAAAAATTCCCCTTCGGTTAATATATATGAAAATATATTAATTCCCAGGATATATATATATTATATATATATATATATATATATATATATATATATATATACATATATATATGTATATATATATTATATATATATATATATATATATATATATATATATATATATATATAATATATATATATGCACGAGAATAGGAACATTGAAAAAAAAAGATATTGTTCAAAACATTATTGTTGAAAAGACTGTACCAGTGGATCATCCCATAAAAGAAGAGTAATATTCTTATCGTTATAATCAAAGCATGTCGGAAACCTCAGTCAAAGAAACTGCAGTTCTTCAGGTCTAGTGCATCCGTGCATCCCTCTTCAGCACAATGTATATTGCCTCAGACTAACGAGGAGAAGACCTTGAAACCTTTTTTGCGTATGAAGCACATTGCTTTCCCCTTTCAATGGCCAACAGCGAGGAGAAAAAGTGCCACTCAAATACGTCAGCCATTGTGGACTGCATCCTTAATGAAGTATGTAATGATGAAAGCCACTCCAATTCTTTTTGTCTGTATGATGCAGATGCAGTCATTCATGATGGAGGGCTCCTTATTCATTCTCTCGATCCTCGTGGAATTCACACCTTCCAGGATTATGGTTTCAACCAAATGTTCAAACTCATTCAGATGGAATGGCGCAAAGTTTGCTGAGTGGATGTTGTTTGGGACTGTTACCGGAAATATTCAATCAAGGAACAACTTCGCAGTGACAGAGGAAAGGGTCAAGGTTAAAAGTCTCTCCCAAGCCTCTGATTCCTATCAAAACTTCGGCGAGTTTTTACGGGACAGTAAGAACAAGACCGAGCTGTTTCGGTTTTTTACAGAAACTGTGATGCAAGGAGACAGTGGCATGGGATATGTTTATATAACTGATGTTAACAACTACACAGTGCTCCATATTGGTTCTGGGGAAGAAATGGATGGTGAATTCAAACAGGAAGAAGCTGACACCAGAATTGTGGTACATATTTTCCATGCACTGAAGTCTTCATGTACCTCTATTATTGTCAAGACGTCAGATTCTGATGTTGTAGTAACCTTAATTGGCCACTATGGTCGATTGATTCCATGGGATCAACGAAGACTGCCAAATTCATGTTCTTTATGGTGGGAAAAGGAAAAGAATTCTAGATATTGGCTCAATGACAAATGCACTGGGTTCTAACCGATCAGTTGCACTTCCTCTATCTGTCACAATGACAGGCTGTGACACAACTTCTGCTTTCAAAGGAAGATCAAAAGCAATTTGTTCTAAGGTATGGAAAAGATCTTCACCAGAAATGACCGAAGTTTTCTGTCATCTTGTGCAACAACCCTTCCAGACATTCAGTGAGGATTCAGCTATTTTCAAGGAACTAGAGACGTTTTTTTTTTATTAAAGTTTAAGGAGGAAATTCTGTACCTATCAATGACCTCAGCCGCATTATGTTTTGTGAAAGAACTGAAACTTTGAGTACATTCCTCCAACTCAAAATGCCCTCCTGCAGCACTGTCTTCGAGCAGTGTATCAGGGAAGTGTTTGGGGGTACGGCCCATGACCCAAAAATGGAATAACCTCACCCCTGTTTATTTGGTTGGAAGAATTCGGATGGATTATTCAGGCCTGTATGGATGACAGTTCCCGAAGCGTTTCACGTGTGCCGGAACTTGCGAAGTGTACTTGGCGTAAAATTTGTTCTCAAATGTGTTCATGTGTGAAGTGCATCTTGAATGCACAGATTTATGCAAATGTACAAGCTAGTGGAGATTACAGCTTGGTCTCTTTTAGGGTAGAAATAAGTACTACACGCAGCAAAATGCTTCACGTTTGTTCTGTATTCGGCGTCTTCCTTAGAAAATTAGTGATTTTGTTTTTATTTTAATCATACATAAAGGAAAATTAGAATTATTTTTCTTGATGTATTATATTATGATCTGTTTTCTGTGTGTAAATCAATGTATCATTTCCAAGAATATGTCTAATGAAGGCTATTAAATTTTGTATAAGCTTATATTTTGCATTATATGTGTATATAAAAAATCACAATTACATGCTTTTGAAAGTATATTTTGTGTTTTAATGATTAGGGGTGCCCAGAGATCAAAATTGCCGAGTGTTAAGACATTATAAACAATATTCTGGGTCATTTGAGCCCAAAATCAGCCTTCTACGTTACGACTCAGGATTATAGAGTACAGGGTTAGACCGCTTCTGACCAAAATAGGACAATCTCGCGTATGGCGTCACGTGGCTGATGTAACTGAGGTTCAGGTAAAAAAAAAAAAAAGTTCATTAATCAGTTTTTGACCCCACCAGAGGAAGAACAAGGAAACTATCTTCCAGTACCTGGAGATTAACGGGAACCTCCCTCACACAAGGTCGTGAAATAGATAGAGAATGGGTGTGGGTAAACAATTCCCATAGTGGCCCTTAATTTACTCGTTTTCTTGGTTTTCTTTTATGGACACCTACCAATGACGTCACAAATATGTCCAGTAACGACGGGACGGTCTGACCCTGTACTCTATTAATCCTGTTACGACTAAGCTTGAAAAGAAAATACGACACACAGATATTAGGTTTACGTATAAATACCACACGAGGTAATTATTGAATTACTTAAATTCTAGTAACTAACGTATGACTTATGTAGACTAGTCAAAAAATATAATATCCGTTTTACTTCAGTAACTAATGTCATTACATAGAACAGCATTATTTTGAAAATTATGAGTTATTGCAGTGATTCTATGACGTCGAAGTCATTATTTTAATGATACATATGGGTTATATGTATATGATAATCATTCGTCAATTTTAACCTTCGATTCTATTCTTCGTCAAGTCTTTCAGGGACGACGCCAGGTAAGACCTGATCTCTTAAAAAAGAAAAAAAGAAAAAAAAAGAAGTCTTTCTCTCTCTCTCTCTCACTCAGAAGTAAAAAAATATCCTCTCTCTAAGAAGGTGAAAACAAGAAGAAGAACTAGAGTAAGATAATGAGGCTGCTGCTCATGATGATGATGACGAATAAGAAAAAAAAATAAGTAGAAGTTTCATTATAATCAATATCATGATGAAATAGCACGTGCCCTACCACCACCTCCTCCTCCTCCTCCTCCATTCAAGGTTTGACCAAATGATCGAACCTCTTCCGATGGCTCTTCACATTACAGCTATTCAGTCCTGGGAATTCGAGAGGTCCTTGGCGGCCTAAGTAGAACTCTGCGGGTCGCTCTAAGAACAGCGTCATTGCATAGGACCCCGAGAGAGAGAGAGAGAAGAGAGAGAGAGAGAGAGAGAGAGAGAGAGAGAGAGAGAGGGGAAAAGTAGAGAAAGAGATCAATATATCAAGAGCAAAAGTAAAGGCATGACAGAGAGAGAGAGAGAGAGAGAGAGAGAGAGAGAGAGAGAGAGAGAGAGAGAGATAAGAGTTTTTAATGAGATATGAGTAAAACGGAAGAGTGAATTACAAGTATCCTTGGTTCTAACGCCGCATATAATATATTATATATATATAGATATATATATATATATATATATATATATATATATATATTATATATATATATATATATACATATAGATAATATAGATATATATATATATATATATATATATATTATATACCACACACATATATATATATATATATATATATATATAAGAGCAAAAGTATATGGCATAGAGAGAGAGATAGATCAAGAGAGAGAGAAGAGAGAGAGAGAGAGAGAGAGAGAGAGAGAGAGGAAAAAAGGAGTTTTAAATGAGATATGAGTAAAACGGAAGAGTGAATTACAAGTATCCTTGGTTCTAACGCCGCGTATTATATATATATATATATATATATATATATATATATATATATATATATATATATACGTATATAGATATATATATATATATATATATACATATATATATATATATATATATACACATACATATATATACATATATATAAATAAAGTTCAAAAGTTCAAAGTTAAACGTGAAAGTAAAACGCAAAGCTTTAATCGTGGTCAAAATCCAAACGAACTCCATAAAAAAAAATAGGTGGCATATTTAATCAAGGAAAAAATATTCAGAAAAAATATGTCTGCGAAGGAAAATTATGAATTCATTTCTATACAAAAAAATAACTGAGACTGAAAACAATATAAATTGACCTAAGTCGAAAGAAAGCCCAGTTGTACAAGTTGCGAAGAAATAAGTCTGGGCAAATAGTCTGAACATTTGCAAGTAAAACTTGTAAGACAGAAAGGAAAATAACATGTGCATTCCCGAGAGCAATAAGGCATTGGAATTCTGGAATGAAGTGGCATGCATAATTCTGGTCAAATTCCTGTTGTTTGTTCTCAATTAGAATTTGCGACTGGGTGGAGTAACTGCTTCTTAATGAGCAAGAGCCCGTGCTGGCATAAAACCAGCTTAATCATAAACAACAACAAACGAATACATGGAGCAAAGGCTACTTTCTAGACAGATGGTGAAACTAGAATAATTATTTTTAAACCTTTGCTTTTCCAGCTGTGATGAATACCACCACAATTACCATTTCAAGGTTTGAGAACAGGGTTGGTGATTTTGTTTTACTAGAAAAAAATCAGTGATTTATTTGATTTTTTTTATTTTTATTTGTTAGATGTTTTTTCAATCCTTTTTTCCTCAAAATGTATTGTATGATATAATTACTACTGATTTATCGTTTAGGTTTCCAATTCTGGCCTAAAGTAGGTTACTTGCAATTTTTTTATATTAAAATAAATCGATGCAGCAGTTATGCGTTTAACCTACAAACCACATTTTTCAATTTGTTTGCTTTCAAATTAAAGAAATAAAAAATAAAGAAATTATTTAAAAAATCATGATTTTTTAAATGAAAAAAATCAATGATGAAACCAATTTGAATGAATCATTGCCAACCCTGTTTGAGAAAGACTCAAGGAAGCTCAAGGAAGAAATCTCTGGCCTCATCGTTACCCACAATGGGTTCACCGGTCTGTTGCAAGGGAAGTTAATCCTTAATCCTACGTTCAACCATCCTCCTTCGTTGGTGATTGAAATCGACATCCTAGATCAATCAGCGCGAGTCGAGGCGATATACAACAAGAACACTCCTCTCGTGAAAGTGTTCCACCAATAACGAAGAAGCTCGACGGAAACGTCAAAACAATGCTGGGGGGAGGCGGGTACGGGGCCGGGGACGGGATTGCTCCGAGTCGGTGGATGGTGGTCGTGTTGGTGGGACGGGTGGGGGAATTCATTATTAGCTTCATGTATCGTGTGCCTCATCTTTTATGTAAATTTAGATTTTTCCTTATCATTATTTTCTGTCCTACTCTGTTTTGGTTCTAATAATCACTTAAATCTATATTTTCCATCATTATTCTATTCATCTTCACTTCGGCTACGAGTTTTCTCTCCAGCTGTATTAATGAACTTCTTGACACAATCTCTCTCTCTCTCTCTCTCTCTCTCTCTCTCTCTCTCTCTCTCCTGTCGCTTTCAAAACCCTCGTAAAATCATATCCTGATGAACGAGCGGGAGCGAGAGTTAGGCAAGCTCTCCCTCAAGAGACTCGGCTATTGACTTCGACCAAGACTCGTACTCGACAGAAAACGAAGGTAATACCCGACTATGGGGAGATTCAAGTGTCCTATAATTGGGGGAGGTAGAGTTGATTTTTTTTATTCCCCCTTGATTTTTAAAGGCTACGGCTATAATAGCGCTCATTCATACCTGTTCAGCTAGAAGATGGCCATGGAAAAAATGGTAGATGTTTCAGGAAGATTTCATTTAAACGAAAGGAATCTCGTAGCCAAAACTTCACTATTTAGATGTGCATGTATATGTATGTATATGTATGTATGTATGTATACACACAACACCAACACAACATAATATATATAATGTATATTGTATATAATATATGTAATATATCTTATTATATATGTTATATATATAACATAATACTACAACAAACACAACACCCACACATAATAATATAGAATATACTAATATATAAATATATATACACACACAACACACCACACAACACACTTTCATATATATAATATATAGTATATTATATACATATATATGGCTATATACACGTTATATACCAACAGATAGGTACGGTGGATTTAGAAAGAACGAAAGAGATAAACTTGCGTCCCACATTCATCCCCAACTTCTGAACCTAGGATAAATCCCGTGTTGGGGGGTGGGGGCGGTGGGGACTCGTTAAACATCACAACCTCCATATAGCGTACCCACGTAGGAACGTCATTCAGAACGCTTTAACTTGTACCTAGAAATTGTGCCATGCAAAAGATCAGAAAAAAAAAAAAAACAAAAAAAAAAAAAAAAAACACTCTCTGTTCGCTCTCTGGGCTTTGTGTGTGTGTTGTGTCTCTCCCCAGAGAGTACAATACCCCTCCAATTACTGTGCAAATGCATAAAGGAAAGCTGACGAGGAAACAGCCGCAGCAAAAGCTGGAACAACAAGAGCAGAAACAACAGTAAGTAGGACGAGAGCTGGAGGGACGCAGTAGGTATGCCCGCTGGAACTGACAAGTGACAACGACAGCTCTGGATGAAGTCGTTAGGTCTGTCAAATGACTCCTCATTAAGCCTACTGTTTTTCTCTTGCTCGCAAACTACCCGCAGGAAATTAAGTCTCTCTTCTCTTATTTTTCTCTTCTTCTTCTCGTATTTCTTCTTCTTCTCTCTTCGGAGCTGAGTCGGTAAACTTCAAGAGGAAAAACCTCTCAAGGAGCAGTTTAAATTCTTCAGTTTCAAATTCTGTCTTTTCGAGTTGCAAATATTTGAGCAGAAACGGGGGATTTTTTTTGTGGGGGTGGGGGGAGGGAGGGGGAGTTAATTCCGTCTTTTAGATTATGCAATACAGAGTTAGCAACAATGTAAGATTCTGCGTTGCTTAACAATCAAAACACTAAACAAGGAAAACAATATTAAATAAGCCTAAGGATTATATCAATATATATATATATATATATATGATATATATATATATATATATATATATAAGAATAACTTGATCACGAAGTATATAAAACGTGATGCAAAAGGCTTTTTGCCACGAAGGAAAATTGAAAAAACGAGTTGGCCGAGTACTTTCGGTCCTATTCGGACCCTTACTGAGGCAGACCTGATTTTTTACAAAGAACACCATAGTCAAAGAAGGCTTAATATACAAAACTGACACTACCACATTATTAAAATTTATCAATTAAAGAAATTAATAACATATAATTAAATAAAAAAAAATATAAAAATAACATTAAAAAGAATAATATTTATAATTAAAAACATAGTAATAAAAAAAATTAAAATTAAAAAAAATTATAAATAAAAGTTAACCCATTATTAAATTAAATATAATTAATGATAATTAAATATATTAAAAAATAAAATACTAATTATTTAATCCCATAAAAAATCAAAGAAGGGGCGATTTTCACTCTTACAGAGAGGAGGAGGAGTCATAAGGCTAGAACCACACCTTGAAGGTATACCTGCGGTAAACAAGTGATTTCTTCCAGAAAAACAGAACATTTTGAAAACAACACGGGAGCATATACAATTTAATATCATGAATTTTTACACAAATTTTCCCAACAAAAATTATTATTAATGAAAAGACGAAAGAAAATATAAATATATATAATAGATATATATCTATATATATTATATATATAATATATATATATATCGAGCAAAAGAAAGAGGGAGAGAGAATATCGAACCAGAGAGAGAGAGAGAGAGAGAGAGAGAGAGAGAGAGAGAGAATTAATAACTATATACATGTGGGACTAATTTATTAGTTGTTCATTTATTTTGAGGTCCTTCATAAACATCTTACAAATATATGGTCCAAATGGTACATTCCCAGACTAAGATTTAGATTGTTTTTATTAGTGATTTATATAATTGCCGTTTCCCAGTAAATTTCTTGAAACAATCATTATTAGATCTAGCAATTACCGAGGTATCACCCCCAATTAATACAATGAGATTTTTCACTCAGATGGATAAACAGTGCATTTGAAGTCTGGGCTGTCCTAACTGAATACATATGCTGCTTAACCCGAACACATAAATTTTTACTAGACTGACCAACGTAAAACGATGGGCAATCCTTACAAGGAATTTTGTAAATGATGTTGTTATTTGTTACGGGACTATTCTTAATTAGCATATCTTTAATGGTATTGTTATAAGAGAACACTACATTAACATTAAACGATTTAAATATTTGATTTTATGGTTTCAAATCCACGAAAATAAGGTGAGCTAAGTACATTTTTAGGGATTTCTTTTTCATTAATAGCAAACATTATAAAACTTTTTATGAGCTTTTTGATACATAAATCAATTAAATGAGGTGGGTAGCAGAGATCGTTTCCTATCTTTTTTTTTTTTTTTTGTATTCTATTTCTTGGTCCAGGTATTGTGGACATCGTGATACGCAAAGCGCGTAGGAACATAGAAGAAAAAATTGAAATTTTTAATATTAAGATGGTGGCCAGAATAAAAATGTACATATGTTAAATTATTTGTGGGGGTCGTTTTCTATAATACTGAATTTGCATTGGAAAGATTCTCTATGTATTAATACATCTAGGAAAGGGATGACATTGTTATTTTCAATTTCAACAGTGAATTTTATGGATGGCACTAAATTATTCAATTTAGACAGTAAATCATTTACATCAATACCACCAGGTAAGACTACTACATATCACGCATGCATACTTTACTAGAGGATGAAATAACTTACAAAAAACTCGCAAAAAATCCGTTGGACCAAGTAATGAAAAACTTTAATATCAATATCAATCAAATTCTTAAAGCATAAAAATAAAAAAGAACTTTTGTTTTGTCAGATAACTGAAATAAAGTGGCCCTCATTACCTTATTTATATGCCAGTTATTAGTACTGTAGGATCAAATTGCTTATAAACTATCTAAATATCTTACTAAACTGTTATCCCCGCTACTAGGAACTGTATCTAATTCACACATCCGGAATTTTCTTGATCTTGTGGAAAAATTAAATAACATTGTACTAAACCCAAGCGATATTTTTGTCAGTTTTGATGTATGTTCTTTGTTTACAAAAGTCCCTATTGACTCTGTGCTAGAATATTTAAGTAATGAACTTGTACTGCATGAATTGCCTATGTCCGTTTAGTCACATAATTTCCTTAATTAAGTTATGTATTTGTGATTGCAGATTTAGTTTTTTAAATGGAGAATATTACCAACAAATATTTGGTATTGGCCATGGGTAACCCTTTATCACCTCTCCTTTCAAACACTTATATATGGAATTTTTTTTGAGAGACAACACCGGTCCCGAATATCACACTATCACCTTAAAATGGTACCGATATGTCGATGATATCTTAGTAGTCTTACCTGGTGGTATCGATGTAAATGATTTACAGTCTAAATTGAATAATTTAGTGCCATCCATAAAATTCACTGTTGAAATGAAAATAACAATGTCATCCCTTTCCTAGATGTATTAATACATAGAGAATCTTTCCAATGCAAAATTCAGTATTTATAGAAAACCCACAAATAATTTAACATATGTACATTTTTAGTTCTGGCCACCATCTTAATATTAAAATTTCAATTTTTTTCTTCTATGTGTTTCCTACGCGCTTTGCGTATCAAGAGTCCACAATACCTGGACCAAGAAATAGAATACAAAAAAAAGATAGGAAACGATCTCTGCTACCCACCTCATTTATTGATTTATGTTATCAAAAAGCTCATAAAAAGTTTTATAATGTTGCTATTAATGAAAAAGAAATCCCTAAAACTGTACTTAGCTTACCTTATTTTCGTGGATTTGAAACCATAAAATCAATATTTAAATCGTTTAATGTTAATGTATGTTCTCTTATAACAATACCATTAAGATATACTAATTAAGAATAGTCCCCGTAACAATAACAACATCATTTACAAAATTCCTTGTAAGGAGTTGCCCATCGTTTTACGTTGGTCAGTCCTAGTAAAAATTTTATGTGTTCGGGTTTAAGCAGCATATGTATTCAGTTAGAACAGCCCAGACTTCAATGCACTGTTTTATCCATCTGAAGTGAAAAATCTCATTGTATTAATTGGGGTGATACCTCTGGTAATTGCTAGAATCTAATGATTATGTGTTTCAAGAAATTTACTGGATCGGCAATTATACAAATCACTAATAAAAACAATCTAAAATCTTAGTCTGGGAATGTACCATTTTGGACTTCCCATATATTTGTAAGATGTTTATGAAGGACCTCAAAATAAATGAACAACTAATAAATTAGTCCTCACATGTATATAGGTTATTAACAACCTCTTACGGCCGATTGACGTATTAAACGTCGAGTCAAAATGTCTCCCGTATGCCGATTGGACGTATCATACGTCGGCTCAAAAGTTTTTTTAAAAATTCGCGGAAAATACTTATAGGCCCTACCAGCCGAAAACTTTTGTATCACGCGCCTTGGGGGATGCTGGGAGTTCACGGAATCAAGGCGTTTGTTTTGTTTACAATCGCTACGCAGGCGCCGCAAGCGCGAATTTCTTTCTTATCGCACTAAAAAAGTATCAGTGACACATCTCGGAAATTATTTCGTCACTTTGACATAATTATTGCACCATTTTAAATTATCCTTTACATGAAGTTTTATATATGAAAATGTGCGCAATTTCATGCACAATACAACTAAAAAATACTCCATGATTGTAGCTTTTATCAATTTTGAAATATTTTCATATAAATAACGATAAGTGCAAAAATTACAACCTTCGTCAACTTTGACTCTACAGAAATGGTCGAGAAACGCAATTGTAAGCTAAAATTCTTATATTATAGTAATATTCAATCATTTGCCTTCATTTTGGCAACAAATTGGACGCTCTAAGCACAATATTTCGATTTATGGTGAATTTTATGAAAAAAACTTTTTCCTTACGTTCGTGCGATAACTCTTTCCGATAAATTTTTTCGTGCGATTGTCCTAATGTTTGCACCCTTTTAAATTTGCCGTTACATAAAGTTTTATATATGGAAATGTGCGCATTTCATGCACAATACAAAAAAAACAACTCATGGTTGTAGCTTTTATCAGTTTTGAAATATTTTCATATAAATAACGTTAAGTGCAAAGAAAAATTTCAACTTTCGGTCAGCTTTGACTCTACCGAAATGGTCGAAAAACGCAATTGTAAGCTAAAACTCTTATATTCTAGTATATTCAATCATTTACCTTCATTTTGCAACGACTTGGAAGTCTCTAGCACAATATTTCGATTTATGGTGAATTTATGATGAAAAAAAAAAAAATTACGTTCGCGCGGTAACTCTTCCGAAAAAAAAATCATGAATTTTGTTTTTTTGTGCGATTGTCGAAATGTTTGCACCATTTAAAATTAGCTGTTACATAAAAGTTTTATATATGAAAATGTGCGCAATTTCCATGTAGATAACTAAACTAAAAATGATTGAAGGTTGTAGCTTTTCTCTTTTTTTGAAATATTTGCATATAAATCACGATAAATAGAAAAAAACCACGTTCGGTCAAATTTGACTCTACCGAAATAGTTGAAAAACGCATTGTAGCTAAAACTCTTACGGCCTAGTAATATTCCGTCATTTTTCTTCATTTTGAGAAAACAATTTGAAGTCTCTAAAACAATATTGTGATTTATGGTGAATTTTCGAAAAATATATTTACCTTCACTCCGCGCGCCGATTCGCGGCCGCAAGTCTCCCGAAATACGTACATGGCATTATCCTAATATTTGCTCCTTTTCATATTAGCCTTTTTTATAGAGTTTCATATATCAAAATGTGCGCAAATTCATGAAGAATACAATAAAAAAAATAATTAAGGTTGTAGCTTTTTCCATCTTCGAAATATGTGCATATGGAAAAAATATATATATTAAAATTTCGACATTCGGTCAAATTTAACTCGTCCGAAATGGTCGAAATCTGCAATTCTAATCTAAAACTCTTACAGTATCGTAATCATCATCATCTCTTAATTTTGAAACAAAAAATTGGAAGTCTCTAGAACATTATTTAGAATTACGGTGAAGTTTTGAAAAAAATATTTTTTTGCGTCCGCGCGTTACGAATTCGTACATCATTTTGTGATAATATTTTTTCCGGTGTTGCTTTTATTGTTTTACAATGTATTATTATATCAAAATGATCGCAATTTAGTGTACAATACAACGCAAAAAAAAGTAACTGGTTAGCTTTGACCGTTTTGTTTTTCTGCACAGCGTGATTTGAATACAATTATGTATGAATTTTTTTTTTTTCGCTACCATATATCGCATTATTTACATATGATAATGATATTATTTTTCATTTCTGATGGTTGCATTCTAAACTTCAGGCAATGACAAAAAAGGAGCCAAAAATGAACTCTTAATCTTCAAAGTACGCGCGCTGTAATTTTTTGAAAAAATTATTTTTTCCACTTCCGCGCTCACTCCAACCAGGCCCGGCATACGGGAGACGTTTTGATTTTTAGGGCTCCGGCGTAAGAGGTTAATTCTCTCTCTCTCTCCTCTCTCTCCTCTCTCTCCTCCTCTCTCTCTCTCTCTCTCTCTCTGGCTCGATATTCTCTCTCCCTCTTTCTTTTGCTCAGATATATATATATATATATTTTCTTTCGTCTTTTCATTAATAATAATTTTTGTTGGAAAAATTTGTGTAAAAATTCATGATATTAAATTGTATATGCTCCCGTGTTGTTTTCAAAATGTACTGTTTTTTTCTGGAAGAAATCACTTGTTTACCGCGGGTATTCTTCAAGGTGTGGCTAGCCTATGACTCCTCCTCCTCTCTGTAAAGTGAAAATCGCCCTTATGGGTAATGTGGTATGTCAGTTTGTATATTAAGCCTTCTTTTGACTATGGTGTTCTTTGTAAAATCAGTATGCCTCAGTAAAGGGTCCGAATAGGACCGAAAGTACTCGGCCAACTCGTTTTTAATTTTTTTCCTTCGTGGCAAAAAACCTTTAATATATATATATATATATATATATATATATATATATATATATATATATATATATATATATATATATATGCCTCTGAAATATAGTATTTCTCTCTATATATTTTGGAGTTTTATATATATATATATATATATATATATATATATATATATATCTATATATATATATCTATATATATATATATATATATATATAATATGAATTATTTATCACATTACCTTGATTCTTATATATGCAATAAGCTACAAATGTCCTTAAATATCCAAGTCATTGTACCTCGGAATTAATATATTTTCATAAATGGTTATCCGATGGAAAATTTTTTAGGTGATGATAATCTCGTCCTCCATCGTGGATTCGAACCAGCGCACAGAGGAGAAATCAGGACCTCAGTGACGTCTTTACCGACTCGGTAAGACGTCACTGAAGTCAATATTTCTCTCTGTGTGGCGTGGGTGTTCGAATCCACGAAAGGACGAATTATTATCAACTAAAAAATTCCCCTTCGGTTAACAACATGAAAATATATTAATTTCAAGATAGAGCAAATTGGATAGTAAAGAATATTTGTAGCTTAATGCATATATTTATGTATATATATATATATATATATATATATATATATATATATATATATATATATATATATATATGTGAGATGAAAGGGGTTATAATTAATAATATATTTAATATGCCAATGTGATGTGCTGTGACCTTTTTGGAATGCGCAGACTTCCCATAGAGACAGAGCCGAAGCAATGACCTGAGAAAGCTGATAAATGATTTCTGGGATGGCGTGATATGAAAATGCATAGTTAAGCGGGTCAACGTTCGTTCTGTAGCTATGTGTGAGATCATGGGATCTCGTTCAAGTGCCTTTGAAAAACTGGCTGCGACCAGTTACATGGGGCGTTGATGAAGTGTGCATTCATATGTGCGTGTGTGCCTCTTCCGTTGATAATGGCATCATTAGCCAAATCTATGGAGAGACTTTCAGAGACGTCTGTGCGAGAAAGGCAGAATGCTGGGAATAGCTCTGTGAAAGTTTTTGATTATCTGTGTGTGATTTCTGGGCTGGAGATGGGTAAGTGTTATATTACTTTAGCCAAAGGGATGGCTTGTTTATTACCTTGTAAAATGTCATATTCCATTTAAGCTATTGACTTTGTCTTTACAAGTGCGTATACTTAATTGTGTGTTCTCGTGTCTTTGTAACAGACGATTCTGGCAAGGGAACTAAGTGTTCTGGCAAGGGGACCGAGAGTCCTAGGGGGACAGTGGTTCCCGTATGGAAGAGAGACAATTGGTGTGACTAAATACTGATTAAGACATTTACATACTGGGGTTTGACTGAGTTAGTTAATCTGTGAGACTTGAAATATTATCTTTCCATTGTTAAATAAATGTTATATTTTTTATATTTCTGACTCTCATTTGATGACCTGTTAGAATGGAGAGAGAGAGAGAGAGAGAGAGAGATTGTGTGTGTATCAGTTTGCCTACCGCTTTGGTTTCACCCATACCAAATAAATATGAGATTCTTATCTCGTAACATATATATATATATATATAATATATATATATATATATATATATATATATATATATATATATATATATATATATATAATATATATATATATTGCTACGTCTATAGAACGCCTCGCCTTCCCAGCAGAGTTTTAGTGATATTTAATTATAAAAGTAGCAGCCATGCCTTCTCTAAGGTAACTGTTTGTTGGGAGAGTGGGTATGTCGTAGGGAAGATATTTCCGGTCTGACGGAAGCTTAAGGTAAGAGAGGCAAGTCACAAGAGTAGCTAGGCTTCGAGATGGATTTTAGGGACTTCTACAATAAGACCTATTTTCCTTCCCAATTTGCTGGCGTTGTGTTTACCACCTTTCAGGCAATGCTCGAGGCGGTCTTTGGAAGCCCCGTGATTCAAAAACAACCAGTATCGATCTCAGTCAACTGCAGTCGGTAGTCCAGGACAGATGTCCAGCCGGCCAGCCTCCCAAAACTTAGGCCTACCCACGGCGTACTGGTGGACACGAACCCCAGACCCTGAACAGAGGTCAGGCCGCATTCTTCTACAAGGATACTGAATATTGCATAAAGGTACGTCTGAAAGTGTAAACTTCAAACCCAGCACCTTTTACTACCATACGACTCTTGCTCAATTTTCATTTTCATTCTCATTTTACCCCTTCTACATCAAAAGCCCTTTGTCCTCATCGGGCCACGTGCTCCCTTTGTGACTTGTTAAAGACCAAGCTTTCGTGCATACCTCAGTGAACCATTCGAGTTACCTTCCCCAATGTTAGAGAATTAATCAGCCTTAATCAAAGCAAGAAGTCATTTTTCCTTTTATCTTGTTTAATCTGGGATTCTTTTCCAGATTCCATGAGTCACGTGCCGTCTCTCTGCCCGCAAGTGTGCATTACCCCAAGTGTATGAAAACCAGCTATAACAGCTCCAGTGGAGCCATCATTTACCTTTTCTCCAGCCCAGCACGGGCCTTTTTGTAATAAATAGCTGTAGTAACGAGCTGAGTTTTCTGGCGACCTTCCCTCTAAAGAAATTAATAATAACTATCAGTTTACGGTAAGTTAAAGCAATTCCCTCTTGAAATCCCTCAATCACTTCCGTTTACGTATCTAGCCTCTCTCAAGGCCCACTATATACGTAACATTGTCGACCTTCGCCGAGGATATGAACCTAGCTTGCTTAAAAAAAGCTTGTAAATCGCGTTATCCGTTGTATAACGTAAACTGTAAATTATTTTACAAAGCGTAAATCAAGCACACTTGCAGGGAAGAAGACACGCTGACTCACGGTAAGGTATTCCATTCTTAATATGATTATTCTATAACCAATGTTAGCTTAGGTACGTTTAAGTATTTTTATTGTTGAAGTGGTCAAAAGAGCGTAGGTAGAAATCTTATTATTGTAACGGCGAATGCGCCAGAGCTTTATTTTAGCGGCGAGCAAACAATTTGCCCCGCGAATTCTCTGTTACTTTGTGCTGTCCTCGTAGGAGCTCACACTAACACGTGTGCAGATAGATGCCAAAAAGGACCAGATCAAACTAGGAAGTGCTTTGCCAGGGTTTATTGCTGTATTAGAAAGCTAGTTAGTTAGGAGTGTTTTACTAATAGTTACGGCAAAAGAATGTACAATTCTTTTGTCTGGTGATATGTTAGGGAATCCATTTTTACTTGGTTTTCATTCCAAGTGTTGGTAACCGCTACCTCTCAGCTAATTCAGCTTAGCACACTTTCGCGCCTGCGCGTCTCAACAGCCTTCGTTTTCGCTCACAGCGGCAGCCATGTTTTTTATCCCTTTAAGAAGTATCTAAACAATTTAAGCAAAGTAACGTAAGTCTCGAAGTTTTAACGTAAATAATATCGATCTCGGTACTAGTATCTATCGTCATGCCAGAGAAATTAACGTAATTCGCCTTGAATAAGAAAGTAGAATTTTGTGTTGTAAATTGCCTTCGCATTTACAGAGAATCAGCTGATTCGCCATCACTGCTAGCACACCGTGGTGCTAACCCGCTCTTCTCGCCTCACGTGTTTCACATCGCTCACTCACTCGCTCGCTGAGCGAAGTTTCATTTCACTTCGCACTTAACGTAACCTCATTTACAATTGTTTGCGAACATCATTTTAAAATCCTTACCGTCATTTCACTGTTCACAGGGACCTAGTAATCTTACATAAAGTTAACGAAATCTCAAGTAGAGTAAAATCACAAGAATTGTTAACGTAAATTGCGTCTTTGTAAAATTTCATATTAAAATGCAAATCATTTCATAAGCGCAAGCCGCTAACATTAACGTAAAAATCGTTCACACCACGAGCAGCGTTATCATTTTCATAAAACGTTATCCAAAGCAATTCTTTCATTAAAAACGTTAACGTAGTAAATCATTTAACGCAGTTTGCGTCTATTAAACTAACATTAGTAGTTTCAATTCAAATATAAGGGAGTTCATTCATATATCATTTTTCACCCTCTCCGAGAGAGAGAGAGAGAAAACCAGAACCCATTATTCACGAAGCCAAGAGTACTACATCTTACCATTAATTAGAGCATGCAGAATTAACATTATTTTAGTCTCTTGTGTCTTTCATTTACACAGCGTGATATGTACGCGCATGTGTCCATTGCAGTTTGCAAGCATTTATTTATTTCATATATCGAGTACTTCAGCGAGGGACTGAGCATTTCTAAAATTTCCATTACCTGTCGTTGCCCGAGTGGTCTTGTTCATTTTTATCCCAAAAGACTTACGTGTACCGCAAGCACAAACCGCACAGTGTACCACCGCAATTTCATTACTTCCAGACAAGGAAGTCGTTACCAGTTTAGGACTGGCCACCACCAGTGCACGTCAGGTCTTACCATTTTACAGTGCCACTAATTCTTGACACTGTCCATCGACTGGCTGCTGAAGTACTCCCACCTTTTACTTTCTCTCCTCCACCATTACCCTCTGCCATGAGCAGTGCCATTTCACTTCAGTATATTTAAGTATACTGCATGTAGTGTCCGGACCCACCAGCACGATACCAGTGCTCAAAGGGAACGCCTCCCGAAGACGCCGCATTACCAGCCCTAAGTGCTGACAAACTGCGTGTCCGTCTTTACGGAACGCCAAGTAAACCTGCGTGTCCGTCCTCACGGAACGCCCTATTCTTTAGTGTGTCCATGTACGAGGATCAGTGATCTTTCGGACCATTCCAAGGGAACGCCTCCCCAAAGTGCCGCAATACCAGCCCTAAGTGCTGTCAAACCTGCGTGTCCGTTCTTACGGAACGCCTAATTCATTAGTGTGTCCGTGTACAAGGGTCAGTGATCCTTTGGACCAATCAAGGGAACGCCTCCCGAAGTGCCGCAATACCAGCACTACTAGTGCTGCCCAAGGAACGCCTCCTCATAAGTGCCGTGCACCTGTATTGGACCTACAGGTAGCCCATTCCTACGTCTCCCAAGTTGGGAACGCCCGTAAGTGTGACGTACGCCGCACACTTCCTTCGATTTTTTCACCTCATCAGAAGGTGCCATTCACAAAGTGCCACCGAGCACCCAGTCTTTTCAGACTTTTCATTACCACGTCGCAGAACACAGTTCCAAGTGAGTGCTACTTTCCACAGTAGGCACTCCTATTCCATTCAGTACCCTTTCCTGGCCATTGTTTTCATATTCCTCCGAGCCTCTACTGCAGCCTAAGGAAATGTCTTTCCCCCTGCTTCCCGCGACTTCTTTGCCAGAGAGCTAGAGAAGCTCGGAGCCCTCATAACTCTGGGCAAGGAGGCTGGTTACACTGGGACCAGCACTTGACCAGTGGATAAAGACGCAGCAGGCTGCCGCGCGCGCTGCAAGAAGGAGAAAAGAGAAGCAGAGGAGAAACCAGAGAAGCAGAGAGAAAGAAGAAGAAAGAGAAAGCATGAGCTAGCTCTCCTAGATGACGCAATCTCTCTGCTAGTTTCCAAGCCCCAGACCATGAGCTGGACTCCCGGTAAGAGGTGGTTGCGGAGGTTCTGCACCACTTGTTGTGTGCGTGGGCATGCTGTGGATTCCGACCAGTGCCCGAGTCGGTCTCTACCTTGGGAGGAGAGCTTCCAGGGTGAACTTCTCCAAGGCTACCATGTAGCCCTGCCTGATGAACAGTCTCCTATGGCCTATCAGTGGGTACAAGTCATGGCCGACAACGAAGCCCAGGTCTCCCTTATTTCCAGAAAGCATTGCCTAGGGGTGCCAGAATCCAGACGAACGAAGAAATTCAGTTTTGAATGGGATTGACGGTAACCTCTATTCTGTTCCTTCGTCCTTCTGAAGGTGGAAATGCCCTTTCTGGACCAGGAGACCAGGGAAACCACATTGTGCCGCCTGGGCGTAGTTGACCAATTTCATGATGTTTATCAGGTGATATTGGGCCGAGATTTACTTAAGCCGTATCTCCCCTGGACGCAGCTCCCACTACCAGATGCACCGGATCTCTGCAGCATGCCTCATAATCAATCATCAGTTTTATTCAGAGGCTAGTGCCTCCGATGTCTCAGACATCCTTTCTATTTGTGAACCTGGCCCTGACCCAGTGTCAGAGCCTGAAGTTTCTTCCGCATCATCTCAGCCTCTTACCATTTTACCACCTACCTCCTCCGCTTTGGGAGAGGTAAGCCCACCAGTTAACCCCGGACTTGTTTCCGAGGGTGATTCAACGGAGGATTCCTTAACCTCCCTACCTCAAATCACTGCCAGAGAGGACTCCTCACCTGTGCCAGAGCACACTGCCAGCCTTGGTGACTCCAGATTCGCAACCTGTGGGGGTGGGGCATCTCGGTCTTACCGTCCAGTGCCACGGAAGAGGTTCTGGAACAAGTTCTGCCGAGACTGTGGCCGCAAGGGTCACATGTCTGCCAACTACGGAGGGTGTGCAAATTTTAATATTCCTGCCATCGCAATGGCAGTTACAAATCCTTCCTCCCTAGGACCCCCAGCTAAGGGCCCTATAACAGTCGCACCCCTCCAAAGCCATTATCAGCCAAGCCATGTCAGAGCCTACGACGACTCTGGCGCTCAAATCTCCCTGATACGGGAAGACCGAATCCCCCGAGGGGCAAACGTCGATAGACGTCATTTAATCACACCATCGAAGGTATCAACCATATCAGCTGATCCTTCCAACCGTCCAATTGAGGGTCACCAGACCTCATTTTTCCAGAATCTTTGTACCCTTGCAGTTGCAAGCTACATTCCAGGAGGTTACGACCTCCTCCTAGGCAAGACATGAAGTCTCCCTCGCATTCCAAAAAGCCTAGGGGTCCTAACCCCACAACAAATCACTCCAAAGCAAGGAGTCATCGAAATTCTACTTCCTCTAGGAAGTACGTCCACCAACAGTCTCCCCCGTTACCAAGGAGGGAGATTGACCATTCGCAGTTTCGTTGCAAAACCTGTAACGTAATAGGGCACTCTACTAATTGGCCTGGTGCCCTAGCCGACTACCAGCAGCGGACAATGTCCATTTTCCACAAGACACAGCCTTCAACAAGAGACAGGAGCCTCTGTCTCCCATTTCCAAGGGCACGCTGAGAGGTATTGCACCTCCGGTACCCGCCACAGGTCCAGTCGACCTCCACACTCTGCCAGTGCCACTTGGCAGCACTGAGCAGTGCCAAGCTTCGTCCAGCCTGGACATAGAGCCACCACAGAACTTGACTTCTGCGCCTGGCCCCGAGCTAGTGGCCGGCTGCCTAACCTAACCAAGGATCCTCCTACAGGAGATCCTCCAACAGGCATGGAGCTTACCGCAGCCCATGGCCAACCCAAAGTCCATGAGTCTTCTTTCACCCTCACACTGACGCCCGAGGATGAACCTCCGGCAGACCTAACCTTCATACCTCCTCTGGAAAACCAGGAACTGCCCGACCAGGAGTCAGCCTGGAGTTTTCCCCTTACGATGGCTGTCGCAGCAGCCGGAGTGAGGGCCTCCCCTGCAGTAGGTTCCACCTCTAC
Source organism: Macrobrachium nipponense (assembly GCF_015104395.2). Classification (NCBI taxonomy): domain Eukaryota; kingdom Metazoa; phylum Arthropoda; class Malacostraca; order Decapoda; family Palaemonidae; genus Macrobrachium; species Macrobrachium nipponense. The sequence goes on along the minus strand of NC_087200.1, from coordinate 95,763,115 downwards.
GACGGTTGCTGCAGATACCGAAGTAGGGTGTTCTCCTGAAATCCCTCAGGCTACCACTGCCTCTGCTCCTGCCGGCCGTTTCTGGGCCTTTCCCCAGAGTCGGTGCTCCGTCTACTCCTAGGACTGGTATAGCCAGGTCCTGGAGGAATAAGAAGAAGAAGAAGAAGGGACGTCATTAACACACTAACAAAAGAGCCACATGCTCTCTTGACACCTTGTGCCCGAGGTACAGTGTCGCATTCATTTGCAGAGTGATCCTGGCACCTACCCAGAGAAGGTAGCCAGCCTGATCTCTGCCAGTAGAACTAACCCTCTAACCCCTAGCCATCGTAATACTAACCCTCACTTAAATATACCTCATTGCATTTCCATCCTGGTCAAGTAACCACTCATCATCCCCACGCGTCATTACCTCTCATGTATTTTAACGATTCCGTTGCCGAACTGTAGTTATGCGTACCACACTCTGGAATGATTGCGTCTTCATTTAACTATAATGAGTAGGTTAGGCTAATGATTTAGTACCAGGGCATTAGGTTAGTAGCAAGTAGAATTTTCAAGTAACCTTATCTAGGGGTAGAGTAGACTGTCGTCACAAGACAACCCGTAGTTATTACTTAGGCTAGATTACATCACTACATTAAGTTAGTACACTTAGCATCTTTGCCTATAAGTTAGGTAGGCCATTGTAGTAAAAAAAACTTCAAGTTAGAGTAGGAGAACTGGGTATCAGGCGATCAACTTATTTAAGCCAAGACCTTCATGCCCGAAAGGGAGTGAATGCCTTCTTAACGGGGGAGCTGCTACGGTCTATAGAACGCCTCGCCTTCCCAGCAGAGTTTTAGTGATTTATTAATTATAAAAGTACGCCATGCCTTCCTCCTAATAAGGTAACTGTTGTTGGAGAGTGGGTATGTCGTAGGGAAGATATTTCCGGTCTGACGGAAGCTTAGGGTAAGAGAGGCAAGTCACAAGAGTAGCTAGGCTTCGAGATGGATTTTAGGGACTTCTACAATAAGACCTATTTTCCTTCCCAATTTGCTGGCGTTGTGTTTACCACCTTTCAGGCAATGCTCGAGGGCGGTCTTTTGAAAGCCCCGTATTCAAAACAACCAGGTTATCGATCTCAGTCAACTGCAGTCGGTAGTCCAGGGACAGATGTCCAGCCGGCCAGCCTCCCAAAACTTAGGCCTACCCACGGCGTACTGGTGGACACGAACCCCAGACCTGAACAGAGGTCAGGCCGCATTCTTCTACATAAGGATACACTGAATATTGTCATAAAGGTACGTCTGAAAGTGTAAACTTCAACCCAGCACCTTTTACTACCATACGACTCTTGCTAAATTCATTTTCAATTCTCATTTTTACCACCCCTTCTACATCAAAAGCCCTTTGTCCTCATCGGCCACGTGCTCCCCTTTGTGACTTGTTAAAGACCAAGCTTTCGTGCATACCTCAGTGACCATTCGAGTTTACCTTCCCCAATGTTAGAGAATTAATCAGCCTTAATCAAAGCAAGAAGTCATTTTTCCTTTTATCTTGTTAATCTGGGATTCTTTTCCAGATTCCATGAGTCACGTGCCGTCTCTCTGCCCGCAAGTGTGTATTACCCCAAGTGTATGAAAACCAGCTATAACAGCTCCAGTGGAGCCATCATTTACCTTTTCTCCAGCCCAGCACGGGCGTTTTTTGTAAATAAATAGCTGTAAGTAACGAGCTGAGTTTTTCTGGCGACCTTCCCTCTAAAGAAATTAAAATAACAAACTATCAGTTTACGGTAAGTTAAAGCAATTCCCTCTTGAAATCCCTCAATCTTCCAGTTTACGTATCTAGCCTCTCTCAAGGCCCGCTATATACGTAACAATATTATATATATATATATATATATATATATATATATATATATATATATATATATATATAAATATACACATATGTACAACCGAAGTCGGAGAAGGACAGGCATGTCGAAATCAGATGGTTTCATTATCATTGCCAACGTTTATGGACAACATGTCCCATTCTCAAGGCTAAAAAGGCAAACAAACTATCGAACCCTGAATTCTCCAAAATACGTGACCACGTGATGTAAACATGAAATACGATATGATGAGTTTGATATTTTGGGTAGACGCTCAAATGACCAACTTCTAATGGTGCTGGAATCGTTGTCACTCGACCCTCCTCCTCCTTGAAATATAGGTGTGCCTTCTATTGTTTGAATCATTTTATGACTCTAATTTTTTTAACTTTTAATTTTCGTTTTTTGTACGAGTCATTTTTAGTGTATGTAAATTTGTTTGTCTCTTTAGCTTTGAAAATGGGATTTGTCGTCCAGAAACGTCGGCAATGGTGATAAAGCCATCTGATTTCGACATGCCTGTCCTTCTCCGACTTCGACAGCACACAGGTGAAGGGTCTTAACAGCTCTCTATGTGACTTGTTTGCGGCTTCCTTTCCAGCTTTCTGTTGCTGACACTAGACCTCCTACACCTACACAGCATTTTTGATATTCCCGAGGAATGTCAGTAATTCCGTGTATTTTATATCCATCAAAGGTATCCTTTTTGGCGGGGGCAGCAGTCAGGAGCGATTGAAATAGAAGAGAACAATATATAGAATTGAGGTTATTCAGAGCTGAAACTGAAACTGAGAGTAAGAGGGTTTGAAAGGTATAGCAGGAGGAAAACCTCAAAGCAGTTGCACTATGAATCAAGTGTTTGGAGAAGGTGGAAAGTAAGAAGAAAGAAACAGATTACAAACGGAGGTACAGTAATAAGAATGAAAGAGGTTGCCGCTAGGTGCCGAAGGGATGCTGTAGAGACCCTCGAGTAATGCCTACAGTGCACCACGGCTTTGTTGACGGACTCCTTCTGCACTTTGAACCTACAAGGTACTGACAAGAGGGATCGACCTAACATTACTAACAAGACCAGGTGATGACCCTCGCCTGCCAGCCCCCCAAACCCCCAGTCCTACCGGACCTAGCACCTGTCCGCATCCCGCAAGTCACCTGTTTCCAAACTGGATAGTTTTGATTTGATTTATATAGATTTTTGGCGATTGAACTGTATCGAACACTTAAAAACTCCTCCTCTCCGTTTATTCACTTTCCAATCATTTTTCGCTGCTTTTGTTTAGTTTCGCAAAACGAACAATTTGCAAAAAACGGCGGCGGTTTTATGCCAAGCACTGGGGCAACTAAGGCCATTCAGCGCTGAAATGGAAATTGACAGTAAAAGGTTTGAAAGGTGTTACAGGAGAAAAACCTAGCAGTTGCACTATGAAACAATTGTTAAGAGAGGGTGATCAGTAAGATGGAAGAAAGTGAATATGAACGGAGTACAGTAAAAGGAATGAAAGTAGTTGCAGCTAGGGGCCGAAGGGACGCTGCAAAGAACTTCAAGTAATGCCTAAATTGCAACGAATGAGGTACACTGACGGCACTACACCCGTAGTACCCATCATGAATTCTTGACTATTTTAATTCAGACACTGGTATAATGAAGTCTATTGTTTTCTAAGTCGTTGGTATAAAGCTCAGCTCCCTCGAAAATTATCTATAATTCCTAAGTTCGAAAATAAAATTGTACTCTAGATCAATAATTGGTTCCAGATAACTGATATATTAAATAGCATTAATCTGCTTACAACTTGTTCAGTCCGAAAACATCGATGAGGTGTCTCGGTCTCGTTCCTTCCTCTGACTTGGGGAAATAAAATTGTGCAGCAACGTAGCTAGTCTACCGAAGTGGTTGATGCAAATTCTTAATTTTGAAGGTGTTATGCGAATATTTATCAGTAACTAATGCCAACTACTATTAGTGTGTCATTTACAAGAGAGAAGACAATTAAGATGAATTTGTTGACTGTGTCACAGTTTGGGGTAGCAATTGTTGCGATAAGCCCCTTCCACACGAAGGGCAAATGTACGGCGGGCAGGCACTGTTACCAATTTTGTGAGTGGTTGGCGATCACGAGTGTGGTCCAAGTCATAGGTTCGCCAGCGCATGACTACTGCCTGCTTTGGATTGTCTGATCTGGTAACACTGTTTAAAAGTGAGAGAATTACGGGCAAATCACATTGTCCGTCATGTCTTTGCCCGTCGTGTGGAAGGGGCTTTAGGAAGATTCTAGGGACAGCTGATAGAGTATAAATGTTTGAGTTCGAGGATTCTTTAGCTACGTTTGAGTGTGGCAGGAGAAAAAAGCATTGATGGTAGGTTTGGAGAATAAGAAACGGTGTTTGTGCTAGGGCATTTGTACGCAAAAGGTGACAAGACATAGAAGGTTTTGGTGGTAGTACCTTGTGCATAATTATAAGAATGAAGAGAGTCCTGTGTGAAAATGTGTTTGGAAAGGGGCTTGACAGTTGGCAATGAATGGCTTCCACAAGATATTTCATTATGTAGTTGCACAAAGAAAATGGAAGAGTAAGATTTTGAATGAAATAGAAAAAATAGGAATGACTGGAGGTATTCTGGTCCTTATTTGGTTAAGGTGAAATATGAAATACATTGAAGTTTGTTCAAGCTGAGGAGGAAGGGGTGAAAATTCTGACAGATTGATTGAGTGGCTGGCCAGGGTGTGTATGGTATCTCTAGATGAGGGAAAAGTTCCAAAGGAATTTATGAACGAAGAAATTATTGTTCACTTCTAAAAGATCGTAGGTAATAGAACAGAATGTAAGAATGACATAGCAAGACATCATCTAAGTATACCAGGTAAGGTGTAAAGTGGGATTCTGACTGCAAAAGTAAGAAAAAGGACAGAAGGATTATGTAGAGGACTGTATACGATTAGACAAGGAAGACAGTAAGCTTATGAAATAATTATGTGAGAAGTCTGAGTAAAACACCCATGAAGGGTATACATATACCTTCTAGGGTAAAATCGGCAAATGTTGTGGAAGTTTTCTGCACACAACTTAACAACTGAAGCGTAAATGTGGCCCTTGTTTTTCTCTAGAACCAGTTCCACTACTTGCCATGGGAGCCAGGTTAATGGTTATATATATATATATATATATATATATATATATAATATATATATATATATATATATATATATATATATATATATATATATATATATATATATATATATATATATATGTATAAATATGGGTACTAAGAGCGTTAAGTCGGAGACTTACTGAGAATAAGGCTACTATCCCTATGATCTTCTTTACCAAAGTCAACTAACCTCCGAGTATACATCATTCACTACCCATGTCAACAGTCACTGGAGCTTCTTTTGTGAGCGGTCCAAAGACCCAGCCCCTCCCACGACTTTAGGTCGAATTCCGTTCTCTCTTTATGGAGTAAATTTATTTTGTGCTCGTACGGTTTTGGAGAGAAGAGAGAGAGAGAGAGAGAGAGAGAGAGAGAGAACCAACCATCATGATAAAAACAAATTGACACACGGGGTAAAGTTCACTATAAGACGAAAAATTAACCATCTGTCTCACTTTGAGGACAACAGATAAAAACCAAACAACGCACTGATTGTTAAGCTATTGAGAGTCATCAAGGCCAGTTTAAGTTTATCTTATCGCTGCTTGTATCATGTCAACACGACTGTAGTCATCAGGCGTTTCATCCATGGGCCTAAATGAGTCAAGGAATGGATACGTTCGCTGCACCTCTGGTATTTCGATCAGTGAAATCAGCAACGTTCAGCTTTGAACTGTAACTGCTAAAGAACGCCAGGCAGAATCCAGTCCTCAGACCTGACTGTCACCTAACGCACAGGCACAGCGCACTTTCCACAGCGCTCTGCAGGCATTCAAAGGTTCTTTGCAGCTACCCTCTGGCCCCTAGCTGCTGCCCCATTCACTCCTTCTCGGTACTGCCGTTCATATTCTCTTTCTTCCATCTTTCTTTCCACCCTCTCCTAACAATTGATTCATAGTGCAACTGCTTTGAGGTTTTCCTCCTGTTACGCCTTTCAAACCTTTTCACTCTCAATTTCCCTTTCAGCACTGAATAACCTCATAGGTCCAGCGCTTGGCCTTTGGCCTAAATTTTATATTGTAATGCCAATTCTACTACAAAGGACTGTTCACGTGATATACCAATCGCAGCAGTATTGAACAGACCATGACTAAATCGTCCCTCCTCGCCAATAGAACCCCAGGGTTGGTTGGTACTTGTATGAATGCCACCAATGAATGACAGACGCTGTAGTTGCATAAACGTCCATCTATAGGAATGGAAAAGAATGCAAAATCTCGTCCTATGGCCAAGCGCTGGGACCTATGAGGTCATTCAGAACTGAAAGGGAAATTGCAGGTAAAAAGGTTTGAAAAGTGTAACGGGAGGAAAACCTCAAAGCAGTTGCACTATGGTTACAATTGTTACGAGAGGTTGAAAAGCAGGGTGGAAGAAAGAATATGAACGGAGGTACAGTACAAGTAATGAAAGGGGTTGTAGCTTGGGGGCCGAAGGGACGCTGCAAAAAGCCTTACATAACATCTACAGAGCACCGCGTGACGGCGCTAACCTCCCCACCCCCCCACAGAGCCCATCTATTGGGGTATGAGCAACGTCAAATCAACCTTATCCTAAAATTCAGTGCCTAGAAACCTTGAGGATTTGGTGTGAGTGGCACAGCGTCAAAATGAAGTCTGAGAACTGAGCCGGGGGAGATCAACGTCCTCTCTACAATACAAGCTTTGATGTTAACAGTGAGAAGGATGTTGACTTAAGACCATAAAGTTAATTTAAACGACAGCCTAAGACGTATGCTTCATTAAATTCATACTCTTTGTACCGAGAATAAGAACAGTGATAATTTCTTCCTGATGCTCATCGCTCAAGACAAATATTGGGAGTGAATGGGAAGTCAACTTTACGCATTGATTTCTCAGCCTACTTATAAGAGGTCAGAGGGGGATTGACTTAGTTGAGCAATTGTTAGAGAACTCTGGGTTCGCTCTGTCAGGACAAGTAGGTGTAAGAACAGGCTGAAGTGATTCAATGAACTTTTATCAGACTTGATATTTCTTTGGTTCTCCCATTTCAAACGTAACGAATAATAAAACGCAAATTTATTGCAATAACAAGAACTTGAAGGACATTTAGCGAATGACAAGCATTAGCATTTCAGTGAACATAAAGAAACAATTAAACTTTCCAATACGTTGCTCAAGAAATCGCAAACACTAGCCACCCAGATCATACGTGCATACATGCATATATATAGTACTGGTAATCTTCTTAGGCACGAAGATATAGTAATTCAGTTGTATTCCACATAGGAAAATGAAAAAAGGTATATCTCAGAAAATGCCCAACAGTTTCGTCCTCCAATGGACCTCTTCTTGGAGCGTTTTTTCCTTAATAAACGCTCCAAGAAGAGGTCCATTGGAGGACGAAAATGTTGGGCATTTTCTGAGATATACCTTTTTTCATTTTCCTATGTGGAATACAACTGAAATGCATATATATATATATATATATATATATATATATATATATATATATATATATATATGTGTGTGTGTGTGTGTGTGTGTGTGTGTGTGTATCTATGATGAAATGCACCCCGTTCAAAAATCCGGCTAAAGCACGTTGTGACATTACCTTGTGTAACTACCTCGAGGTCACTCTTAGGTAACGCGCACAATCTGCAACCGTCTCTCTTGCACGCGTGTAGTTCCAGTGTCTTGTGTACACAGTTTAGTCACGGGTAAAGGATTTCCTTTCGAAAGACAAGCTGCATTTAGGGATGAATTAGGCATGGAATATATGGCATGGAATATAAAACTTAGGCTGAAAACCAAAGCGCTGGGACCTATGAAGTCATTCAGCCCTGGAATGGAAATTGAGAGTACAGAGGTTCGAAAAGTGTAACAGGAGGAAAACCTCGCAGTTGCACTAAGAATTAATTGTTAGGAGAGGGTGGAAAGCTAGGTGGGAAAAAGTGAATATGAACTGGGGTACAGTAATTGAATAAAAAGGGGTTGCAACTAGGGGCCGAAGGAACTGACCCCATACGGGGTAGCATATGCATTAGGCCTCTTACACACGGAGCCCAACACATTGCTATGCACAATGGGAGTAAGATGTCGAATACATGTTCCATACTTGCATCTAAACATGTCAAACACATATTCGTACATTTGCCTTAACTGATGTGAGTGTTTATTTTAGCCTTCATGCAATAAATGTTTCAGAAAAGAAAACGTCCACTTGGAGCTTCGTGTAAATATATCCAAAGCAACGTTTCGAGCAGAGTCCAAAGTTGGTTGTCGTCTCATTTGTATAGGACTTCAAGTGGGAAGAAGAGCATTCCAAATCTGTCCTGGTTGAAGCTCAGGTGGGTCTGCCCCTCAAAGCTGTTCTGCTTTATCTCACAGCTGAAGAAGGATATTCTACCTAAAAGAGGACTAGATATCCCTTGATTACTAACATTCTCATATATCTTGTTTTGGCACACCCCAATCAGAGGCCTCAGTGCCATAGTAATTAGCTCGGAAGGGGATGAACAACCAACAGTTCAGTCTTGATGAGGTACTGAAATTCCAAACCTTACCATGAACAGTGATGCTCATGGAATCCTCCATACATCTATTTATTCCATATGTCTTCATAACGCGCTCACACATACACATAAATATAATTTTTTCATGATCAAAGGTTAATACGATGGGCAGTTTAATGGCCTTTTTTTTAGCACAGGGCCAAGAGCAGACAAAAGTAAAAATAAAAAAAGGAAGAGACGAATGGTGGGCTTTACTACAAATGAATAAATAAGAGCTGCCTATGAAAAGAACCAAAATTGTAAGGCACCCGCTACACAGGAGCAGGAAGAAAATTCCACATCTTAGCAGTTTGGGGAAGGAAAGAGTAACTGAACAATGTAATAAGGACTTATCTCCTTGGGCTTAACAGAGCAGTGACCAAAATAGTACCCAAGTACCCACAGAAGAAAAACAAAAACCACCTAGCATCGTAGAAAAGGAGGATCATGAGCCAAGGAAATAGTGGGACACGAAGTGCCTAGATTCAATCCCATTGTGGAGAGATACAAAAGAAATATACAAAACCAATTTAATGAGAGACAAAAATAAATTATGGCATCCACTCAACACACTCATTTTTTTTCAGTGGAAGATCTGATTATCTGCAAAATGTGATCACTTCAACTTGAGTTCGAAGCAACCAGAACACCAAAATTACTCACAGAATTGAAAGGTTTGACATTGTCATGCAAGTTGGCTGAACATCTGGCTGGAAGAGGTGGCAGAAAAGTATGGAGAAACTGTCTTGGCGGTATTAAATGTGAAAGTTTTTGAAACCTCCATTGAAAGACGCTCACAAGATCAGAGTTCCTCAATGAGGATAAAGATATTAGGGACCGAGTGCAACCAAGAAAATGGGGGTGAGGTGGATGAAGTAGAAATATGGAGGGTAAAATAATTAGAAAAAGTATGATTAGCTGAGGTAGACTGGAGGTCACTGGGAATAGAACAGAACACAGAATTTAGATCAAAGGCCAGGCGCTGGGACCTATGAGGTCGTTCAGCGTTGACACGGAAATTGACACTAAAAAGGGTATAAAGGTGTAGCAGGAGGAAAACCTTTCATTTGCACTTTGAAACAATTTTTAGGAGAGGGTGGAAAGTTAGCTGGAAGAAAGGAAATGAACGAAGATACAGTAAAAAGAATGAAAGGGGTTGCAGCTAGGGGCTGGAGGGATACTGCAGATAACCTGAAGTAATACCTGTAGAGCACCGCATAAGGTGCACTGACGACACTAGCCTCTTACGAGGGGTGTGGGGGGCGGTCACCGAGGAGAGGAAGAAAGGAGTGGGACAAACATCAGAACCCTGAGGAGCGTCGCTAGTGATGGGGGTGAACAGAGGCGCTGCGCCATCAACAACAATATGTGAACCAACTAAAAAACAACACAGGAAAGAAAGGACGCCATAAGGAGAATGTTTAATTCAAGCATCACCAAAATGCCTCACAGATGTTAAAGGCGATGGCCAATGTTTCTCTGAAGTTCCTAAGAGAAAGTCGCCAAATCTCAAAGAGATCAGCAAGACGATCACCATTTGACCTGGCATTACAGAACCTGTTCTAATGATCACAGAGCAGAGATGGGATTCACAGTGTTTACGACTCACGCGCAGAAGTGACGCTGGTTGGACGCGAGTTTGATTCCAAGAGGAAAGATTAGCAGGACATAATAACAACTGGCAGGCGTGTATCCACAAGGTGACATTATTCCGGTTTTCAGAAAGTTTCACGGGATTAGGTTGTTAGCCTATGCTCTGACAGAGATTTTAAAGATGATTATGTGCTATCGGCGTCTTACATTTCTTCGTGTTTAACCATCCAAGGAAATGCATTTCAAATTCTAAGGAAGAACTGAATTGACTGATGACAGTAAGTATGATATGTTAAAAATAGTAAACATAAAGAAAAATAATGAAATAAAATAAAATGCACTCCTTCGCCCGTACCTTGTGCCTCCACAGCTCTATAGTGTTAAGGAATGAAAAAAGTTAAGTACTTATTGCCCTTGAAAAGTAGAAAAACGTTGCTCCACTTCCCAAAAATAAAAGAATCTGAATATTTCACTACATTAATTCAGTGCTTTCTCCTTAATTCAGTCTCCAAGTACTCGTGTTCATTTTTATCCTTTTGCTGTAACTTAATTTTCGTTACCTCGTTCCTCGACCTCGTCCTGACTTTTCATGTCTTTGTATATTAAGTATTCATGTCTTTTTCTTAGTCGCCTGGCTATCTGCTCCTGTTCAGACAGTCCCTTTCTTTTAAAGTTTTTTTTTTTTTTTCTTTTTTTAATTATCTGGATCTCTGCCCATCCTGGGGAGTCCTGTTTCTCCTCAAAAAAACATTTTTGTCGCTGTCTGGATCTCTGCTCCTTCTCGGGGAGTCCTTCAGTCAAGGGCTGTTGACCGAGAAAGATCTGTAAGAGACTTGATCTTTTAACTTGCAGTCACCCGGTGCTGTGTGCAGAGAACAGAAGAACAGATAGCGTGTAAAATGTCGAAGCTTCGTTTAATTTTCTGAAGGATCGAATTTTTTTCCCGACCCACTTCACACCATTACGTAAAGACTATTAGAATCTGTTTTTGAAAATTTTAAGTCCATTGGACTTGAAATTTTACACAATATCCATTCTTCTGTTCTCTGTACACATCACCGGGTGACTGCAAATTAAAATATCAAGTCTCATACAGATCTTTCTCTGTCCATAGGACATCCAGCTTCATGTCTTTATCTATAGACCAGGATGGGCGGGAAATATATTTATTCACAATGGCTCAAGTAAGCATAATGTGTGCTGTCTGATGCAAACGGATTCTGGGATTTACAGCTACTAAACCATCAAATACTGACTAACAAAACAAACATCAATGTTACTTATGATGTGGGAAACGTGGCACTGCCTGCGTGCAAACACCCAATATAATACATACATACTGAGTCTCTATGTATGTATGTATGTATGTATATATATACGTATATATATATATATATATATATATATATATATATATATATATATATATATATATATATATATATATATATACGTGTGTATAGACATAAGTAATCAACACAATCCCGTGTGGAGCAACTATAAAATTTTGACTCACATCGAACCCAGGTCTTCCAGTTGAAAGGCAAAGGCGCTACCCGGTGAGGTTCAGTTGGGAGGGCCTTTACCTATCAATTGGAAGGCGGGTTCTATCTCGATGGGAGTCAGAAACATTTACAGACACACACACACACACACACACACACACACACATATATATATATATAATATATATATATATATATATATATATATATATATATATATATATATATATATATATATACGAGATATATAATATAATCAGCTGAAGCCACAGGAAATGCTTGAAGAGAAACAGGTACTTTCGTGTAATCAACACATCTTCGGGCCCCGAAAATGTGTTAATTACACGAAAGTGTCCGGCACTCTGTTGTTTCTTTTCAAGCCTTGTTTCGGTAGCTTCAGCTGATAAACAAACCACTTGCATATGTTTGCGATTATTTAGTGTATTTCCAGATGCATATACATATACTATATAGATGCATAGTGCTTACACATATACTACATTATATATATATATATATATATATATATATATATATATATATATAGTATATATATATATATATACACTTAAATATATGGTAAAAATGTTAGTGTGTATGTCTCTAGTGAGAGAGAGAGAGAGAGAGAGAGAGAGAAGATTGAGGTCAAGCATGTGTGTGTGTGGAGGACGTCCTTGAACCATTTCCTCTGATGTTTCAGTAACAAATTCCTTTTTTACTACTGAAGACCTAAATATAAATGCTTCAGTAATATTCCTATTGAACTATTGGTAAGGGCTATGCTAATCTGACGAACGTTTTCTACTCTGTGAATAGTTAATGCAACGTTTCATAATCTAGAATGTTAAGTGCCTACTTAGCGACTTTCCGTATATCTTGTTTACAATAATCACAGCCATTTTTACACTCAAAACTGATTATGGATCCTACTTGGACTTTTATCTCGTAGTTTTTCACGAAACACATCTCAGATCGTTTATCTGGAATCGGTCAAATGTTTATCTAGATTACGTTCTGGAATTAGAATACATAATTTAGGCCAAAGGCCAATAATGGGACCTGCGAGGTCATTCAGTACTGAAACGGAAATTTACGTTAAGAAGGAGGAAAACCTCGCCGTCGCACTATGAAGCAATTGTTAGAGAGGTTGGAAAGCCAGTTATAAGAAAGATATGAAAGAAGGAAGAGTAAAAGGAACGAAAAGGGTTGCGAAGGGACCCTGCAAAGAACCGTACGTAATACCTACAGTGCACCACGTGAGATGCACTGACGGCACTAGCCTCTTACGGGGTGGATTAAGTTCTGGGTGCTTTTAAATGTCGAGTTTTTTTTTCGCTTGAACTGGAGAAGTTTTACTAGATACGATAATATGAAATGCACTATCTGGAATAACTGACGTGACAGTGAATTTAGTAAGCACTGAATGAAGTAATAATACTGAATATTTAGTACAACAGTATTTAACACGGCACTAAATCTACTGAATTCTAAATAAAACACAATGAAAGGACGATCGGGACTTGAGAGTGAAATAATTACTGAAGTAATGAATTTTTGAACCATAAATGAAATAAAATCGAACGCGAATCTTATATGAATAGTCATTAACGCAAAATGTACTTCCATTTATTGGGAATCTCTCTTTCATGACACTTCAGCAAATCTTAGTAATGAAAGCCCAAAAATTTCGGAGTCAACGAACTTACACCGAAGTCAGATATTAATTTTCTTAGCACGGACATATAATTCCCTGATGAGATTTAAATATGTCATTCTTTCGAGGGATTTGTACTTATAAGTTGAAATGTCCTAGAATAAGACACAGTATAGGCGAAGGGATTAACAGTATTCTGAAAAGTTAAAGAAGATTTACTCAAGCCCTTCATTAAAGCGAAGGTCAACGGCAAGCTTGCTTTACCCGGCAGTTCTTCATTAGCTAATCAGTAAACACACTTTCATGATCAGGAAATCAAAATGGCCATATTTTCATTAGCTTTGCAAATTAGTTTGTTTGACTATGTATCATCAAAGGTACGACTCATAAACATTTGTAATCCATTCCTTCATAATATCCACTGGTTTAATTATTAGTCCCGCATGGAATATACAATTATGCGATTAAGTGATGTGAATCCATTTTTCATGTCATACTCGCATGAAGGACAACGTCTATTGGTAAGTAAAATGTATGTGAATATTTATGTAGCCTTTCCCTTATCATCGAATATTTCATAGGGGTCATGAAGAAAGAAAGAAAGAGAGAGAGAGAGAGAGAGAGAGAGAGAGAGAGAGAGAGAGAGAGAGAGAGAGAGAGAGAGTAAACGTATGTATAAAAAAAACAAGAAACGCGATTGGTAAGTAAAAAGACACTGAGAAAGCACACCTGAACCAACATGAAATACATTTCATACATGTACAAAGACTTTCAGTCTTTGCCCTGAAGTGAGAGTGTTTTAACACTTCACACAAATGAACAATAAGCAATCTTCAAAATGCAAAATCAATGGCGCTGGATGACATACAAGGACGTCATCTCACGACGGGTGTCTGTCTCACTTCTTTTATTTATGCCTCTCCTCCACCTACACTTCAAAACGAGATGCCAGCAGCGGCTCCTCCAAACTTTTGTTTGAGCCCTCAGCGTTGTATATTTTTTTTTCGTTTATTTATTTACAACTTACTATTACACACCCTTTCCAAACCTCCCTCTCTCTCTCTCTCTCTCTCTCTCTCTCTCTCTCTCTCTCTCTCTCTCTCTCATTGTCTCGCTCGCTCAAGTCCGCGCTTACAAGTCTTGGGATCAAAGCCAATTCTTCCACACGGCCCCAGTCACGGAGGAGCCTTCAGCTCGTCTACACCGACGTCATACAGTCGCGCCCTGCGTCCTCCCACGCCTGAACGTCCGACGAGGTGCTTTCGTCATACTTTCCCATTCGCAGGAGGCGGCACTCGAGTAGCTTTCTGTCAGGGGAAAGTGGGTATGTGCGAAGGGGGAAGAGATAATGTGAAATGTGGTTTGTTAAGTGCGTAGAGTTTATCCAAAATGTGGTGTCTTAACCCGTAGATTTTGCGGGGACATACATATATAAATTATTATCCAGTACTGGAGCAATACATCACTACTTAGCATCGAAAATAAATACTAAGAACGGAAAAGAGGGAAGAAAGCTGCTTATGAAAGAGGAAATGTATTCACACGATGTGCTTTCTAAAATACGAGCGCAAAAAAAAAAAAAATTAAAATGAAATAAAGGCAAAGCAAAAGTCGAAGTCATTCCCAACCGATAGATAAAAAGAAGAGAGGAGGGAGAAATGTTTTCCAATGCGGCCTGCAGAGCGAGGCTGCGGCATTCATGACGGAGCCCGATGGAGATCGCGTGTCACTCCAGAACAATAACGTAATATCAAAGGATTTGGTTTTGATGAATAGAGCCATTATAACAAGCAAAGCTATTCTGTTAAAAACAGAAGCGCTAAAAAACTTCTCGGTCACGATCTGGATGCAAACACGAAGAGGTTTCCGACTGTTTTATTGTCTTATTGCCTATTATCTCTATGCATAACATCGTATTTATATATTTTCTATAGTAATCTACATGGGAGCGCGTGCAGAGCACGCATGCTTGCATGCATCATATATATATATATATATATATATATATATATATATGATATATATATATAATAATATATATATATATATATATATGATGCATACAAGCATCATATATATGTGTTGTGCGTATGTGTGTTTGTGTAAGAGAGTGTTTGTGTGTAATCATGTATTTATATATACATATCTTTATATACTATGCACCGATATAAATATATAAATATTTGCACACATTCATATATCTATATACATGTGTGTGTGTTTTATAATTTATAATGAATAACATATACATATATACATATATTGTATATCTCAGATATCTATATATTTCTGTATATCTTAATTAGGGCCAAGAGATGTTTTGTTTTCTAATGGAAAAATGACGTGTAATAACCCAGTTACCCAGTATCAATCCCTTTTCATATTTAACGTATTTTTTTTTATTAGACGTAACATAATAATCGAATAACTTGCTGAAGTGAATTTCGACATAAAATCAACCTAAACTAACATGTTTGTGATACACTTTCAGATTTGTATCTGAGAGTGATATTTACCGCTCATGATCAAATCAAAAGGTTTTAAATAAATGAACTCCCTTGACATTTATCCAAGCATGAAAAATGATCAAGGTAGGATCATAAAATGATTGACAGACAAAATTATTATTAGCCGGAAACACACATAACTTGGTTGGATTTACTCAACCCCTTTGAAAATGTGAAACTGGCGGAACGGTGAGATAATAAAGTGAATGACATCAAAGAAAGTGGATAACGAATCCGGATAAAATGAAAAATAATGACGGGAAGTGGCAAGACCCGAACGCTGCTCTCCAAAGTCATGGATAAAGGCTAAATCCGATCATGGAGAATTAAAGAACAAGGTCAACGCTGACCTTCAGGAAACAAATTGGAAACGGCACCTTTCAAAATGAGGGCGCGATCGGCCTATCTGATGACCTCCTGGTGGGTCGTCGGCATCTGGATCGGTCTGACCCTCTTAACGGGTATCGTCAGCGTCATCTCAGTCACCCAGCCCACCTGGTACGTCAGGTACACGCTCGTGCACGCACAAGCTCTGCAGGAGGTCGCTTTCCAGGTGAGTCGGCGCCGCCCGGCATGTTTACATGTGCATGCGAGTTTGTTTTCTTTACAGCAACTCTGCTTTTGGGGAAGGCGCATGTTTACATTAAGTAGGACTTACTTTTACCAGACCACTGAGCTGATCAACAGCTCTCCTATAGGGCTGGCCCGAAAAATTAGGTATCTTTACGTGGCTAAGAACCAATTGGTCACTTAGCAACGGGATCTACAGCTTATTATTAAGGGATCCGGACCATATCGCGATATTAATTTTTATCACCAGAAATAAATTCCTCTGATTCCTCGTTGGCAGAGCGGGGATTCGAACCCGGACCCTGAGATCGGTTGTCGACTCGTCCAACGCAATACTGCATGTGTACATCTGGGTATGTATGCACGTGTGTGTGTGTGTTTGTACGTGTCTCCCCCTTCATTTTCATTTTATGAAGCATATTTATTCAGAGCGCACGAGCGTTCTGTTTCCATGCCCGCAATTGAGCAAGAACGTATTTGCTTGTTTGCACGGGATTTCCTTTAGTTCGCATGTCTATTGCAGGGCCTACCAACACTAGCTTTCTTTCTGTCTATCTGCTTGTGCTATTTTTCTCCTTTTTCAATTTACCCCACAATAAAATTTCCGATCGTTCCTCTTGACCGACACCAGCAACCGCGGCCTTGGAACTTTCAGAAATATTTTCACCTCAAATCGTAAAAGTGAGTTAAGGACGGAGGACTCGACTACAATGTCATGCTTCGGAAGTGAATAACGGTTATGTAACGCGAGTTACACACGGCAGCGGAGAATAAAACGAAAGCTGCCACACGAAACCGTAAAGTAAAGCATTGGGGAGAGAGAGAGAGAGAGAGAGAGAGAGAGAGAGAGAGAGAGAGAGAGAGAGAGAGAGAGCAGGGTTATTTCGTAGTATCATTTGTGGTATATTTCTGAGGGAAGCATCTATGCCAGCGATTCCCAACCAGGATTCCGCAAGAAGTCTTGAAGTAAATATGTATTGCAAATGACGCTGACCTGAACTTACACAGCTCGAATAGCAGTGGTAGATATTATATGATTTAGATATATGTATATATAAATATATATGTATGTATGTATATATATATATATGAGTGCCTGTAGGTAAAGGTTTCCCAGAATATGAAAAATTGTTTTGGTGTTCCTTGAAGGTATAAAGGTTGGGAATCACTGATTCTATGCTTTATCGACATGATCGCTGGTTCGACATTTTTTAAAGAGCCGATGAAGCTTCGGAAGATGCGATACAGGTACTATGTAAATATTTCTCTTTGAATCATAATTAGAAAAAAAAAAGTACACAACTGCTACGAAAACTTAAAACAGGAAAAAGTGAGTGGATAAACACCGAGGTTAAAAGCGCAACCTTAAAGGAGAATAACCAAAGTAGGTCAACCTTGAACCGCGGCTAATGCTCGATCGATCTGGAAAACCATAACCTCATTATGAAGCACATTTCTGCCTCGTGTACAGTGACTATAATGTGTCCAGCCGTAGCCAAGACGTCGCAGCAGGTACTCAGGAGAGAGAGAGAGAGAGAGAGAGAGAGAGAGAGAGAGACTTCACGGACGATATGTCCTTTAGAGGACAATCCCGCATTTAACGGACGACCTCACATGGAACTTTACTCCCTAGCGAACTAGGGTGGGGGGTGGGGTTGGAGGTTGGGGTTGTTGGTGGTTGGGCGTTGGTGGGGCTCTTGTTGCTGGGGGGTGGGGTGGGGAAGGAGACAATAATATTTCCAGCTGATGCCGAGGGCCATAAAAATTTAAAACAAGCACCATGTCCCGTTGACTCATAAAAAATGGGATACCGAATTGCTCTTTGGGAAGGTTGGGGAAGTTGGGGAAGGGGAAGAGAGAGAGAGAGAGAGAGAGAGAAAAAAAAAAAAGAGAGGGTGGTGATGGGGGGGGAGGGAGACTATGGGGTGGTGGTGGGGGGGAAGACTACTGGAGGGGATTGGGGAAAGGGGTAGGGTAGGGGAGAGGGGGAATGGCGAGATGGGAGGGACTGAGTCGGTGGCGACAGTCCCGAATTCCAGTTCATCCAGTTTGGTGTGGGTGAGAAGGGAAGGAACTGTAATGGGCTCTTAACTTCTCCTATAAGTAAATTAAATAGGTCACACAGCGG